>NC_136855.1:19569863-19788310 GCF_951799975.1 Gobius niger | reverse complement strand
CATCCATTTGGATGCTTTTATCCATGTGTACCACCTGTCTTTATGTTCACGTTTTTGGGAGGGGTTAAGCTTATGACCAGAGAATGACAGGGAGAAGGAGAGCACATTTTTATTATTAATATTATTATTTTATTATGTAATGTTGTATGTCTGTGTGTCCTTTCAATGATCATTATCAGTGAAATGTCCTCTAGTGTTCAGCATACTGCATTCAGATCATATTTTTGATTATGTGTATTTTTAAAGGTTACTCAGGATTTGCTAAAACTTTCAACAATTTCTGTCACTAATATGAAATACTCAAGATACACGACAAGATCATTAAAATCTGGGTGACGAGAGCAGTTTGCAATCTGTTCATGAACAACATCAGCAACACATGATTTAAGGGGCTAGTATACAGTCTGTGCTATCCATACACTGTTTAGGTTTTACTAGGTGTGGTAAAAGACTTATTGTTAATTTCAGAATTTTAGAGGTCCATCCCACATTAGCACTTTTTGACAACTTAAGACTGTATTTCATTTGCATATGTCTGTGTTTAGACTTTTGTAAGTTATTCTCAAAACTTTTGGTTTGGATTGTGCATGAAGACGGGATCTGGTCTTTATTTTATTTGTGTCTGGATAAAGAACTCTTGGCATTCCACTACAAAGACTTATATATGTTTAATGAAAGGGAAGGTCTTGACTCCTGTATCATAATCAGAAACAGTGTATTAGACAGAATTAAATACAGGTGTGCACGTTTAATACCAAACAAGTGTTTAGTCTCTGTACTAAAATATGAGCATATAAAATATATATTTTTTAAATAATGAAACAAATGCATCTGTTTTTTACTCACAGATCCAATATTGGGTTGAAGCTTCAGTCTAATTTTATGTTTTGTGTGAGAGTGTTTTGCTCTCCACTATGAAATCTTTTGGGGATGGGCCATACCTGTCATTTTTGTTTTGATTCAATACCAAGGGGGTGAGTATCACAGTATCAACGCCTATACCAGTATGTTTAATATTAAAATGCATTGAAACTCTGGAAATGACCAAGGTCATAATCTCATGCTGCTTACCCGCTTAACGTGAATGAAGAAAATAGTTCGTTTGAGCTTAACAGTGATCTGACCTTTTCAAATTAAGCTGACAATAGTCAACCTATTATAATAATACTAATTATTATTATTATTATTATTATTATATAATACACTATAGAAACTTAAATTGAAGTATTTTAGACATGAGGATCAATACCTTCAATACTAGAAACCATGTCAAATAATGTTTTAGTATACTGTATATCCGTCCATCACTATCAACATTTATACTTGCTAATAGTGCCATACTTTATTTACTACACTGTCTACTACAATACTACACTGCCACTAATCAGGACGTCCCTTTGTAAACTTTAGTTATATCCAATGCACTCACTCCACTTTTGAATTGAACTTCACTAAAAATTCATAATTCTTATATGCCAGGATGGTTGATGTGTGTGCGTGAATGAATGATGGTGGTCAGAGGGACCGTTGGCGCAGATGTAGTCAGTCGTGCTTCTGTCAGTCTACCCCAGGGGAAACTGAAGTTACATACGTAGCTTACCACCACCGTGTGTGGAGTAAAATTGTCCCATATAAAGCGCTCCGTGAGTTTGCCTGTGAAAGGTGCGATACAAATGAAGTCCTTTTCTTTTCCTTATCATAGATGTATCTAATAATGTTGAAAAATAATTATTCCTCTCTCCATATTCTGCACCTCTACCAGACACATTACAAATTTGGCTTGTTACATTTTGAATTCTTAAATTCTTATTAGTTTGCACTATTACCCTCTAAATACACCTCTGCATATCCTCCAATGCTCCCTAAGTGTGTAGTGCACATTCGTCTAATTTAACTCTTTATTTACATTTAAAAAAAAGTCTGTGCTTCTCTCTTACTTTTATTGGTCTGTGTGTCTATTTGATATACAGTACATAAACATGACTTTGTTCTATTGTCCTTTAACCACTACACAGCAAATAGATACTTGAACCACTAGATCTGGTTCACTCAGCAAACTCATTTTTCCATGATGAAAAAAACAAAAAAGAAACACAGTCCAGTACTGCATACGGTGGGTGTGGGTGACACTGGAGTCAATCCCTTTGCAGCTTGCTCTAAGACTTGGTCTGTTCCATTATCCAATAAAAAGTGATGAGGATGGTGTGTTATGGTTCAAACAGTAGTCCACTGGCTGACAAGTGCTTAATAAATCTGAATTCAAACACATGTAATGAACCCATTTTGTCTGAAAAGACAGGTTTTCAAACAACTTAAAAAAACAGAACAAAAGAAAGAAAAAAGAAAAAGTGTTACATTAAATTCCGTACATATTAGCACTGATAAGCACCATTAAGAAAGACCATTTTTTAAACACCACCTCCCCTCTGAGACTTTCCACTGCACACACTCCCCAGAGAGGGGGGTCGCTCGGCCCACATGACGTCAAACTTGGCCCGTGTTCAGTTCCGGCTCACAGGAAACAGAACTTTCATGGAAAGTCTGTGTGCCTCGCTTAAATCCACACGTCAGTTCCACTGTGTCATTTATCTAACCTGAGTTTGTCCTAAGGAGACAGGCCTATGAACCATCAGGGTGTACATACTATTAATCATTCACTCAAGCACCAAGGGTCATAGACATCTCTGTCTGTGCAAAATTCAGTGGCTGTTTCCAGGAACGCTGCAGCACCAGCTCTCTCTGGCTCCCTCTTATAGAAGAATTGTGCAAATATGCGGTATAAGATCTAAATACCACGTGAAAAACCAGTGTGAGTCCATACATTGAGAACAAGCCATCTGTCCTCAGAAAACCAGCACAGAGCTGACACTCCCACAGTCTGTGCCAAAAAGTGAGGTCTGCTAAGCATTCCTAAACAAACAGTACAACTACTATATGACAATAAATGATCACTGTCTACTTGTGATAGGGAGTGTCTGCAGGGCTCGGGGCTCTGTAATGCCGACGCACGGCACAGATGGAGTACGGTTTGGGTTGGAGAGTCATGCCGAGTTTGGGAGTGACAGAGGGGACTGTTCCTGGAGGAAACTGCAGGTGAAATCTTTGGAGCAATGTTGTGAAGAAGAGGAACATCTCCATTCTGGCCAGTTGTTCACCCAGACATTGGCGTTTCCCTGACGAATAAAGAAAAATAAGTAATACAGTATAATTAAGATGTATAGTGCTGCAAAATGAAACAAACCTAGTGAAAATGGCAGGAAGGCCTCGCGTCTCACAAAGTTGCCATTGTTGTCCAGAAATCTCTGAGGTGAGAAGACTCCAGGCTCATGCCAGTATTTCTCGTCAAAGTGCACAGAGTAAAGGTTGGTGATCACCATTGTCTCTTTGGGAATCTTGTAGCCATTAACGTTGGCATCCTGGGAAGTGGCTCGAAAGATTCCGAGAGGAACAATGTTGCAGAAGCGCAGAACTTCATGTAGAACAGCCTCAACAAACGGCATCTTGTGTTTATCATCGAGAGTTGGCGTTCTGCCATTAGACAGCACACTGTCAATCTCTCTGTGCACTCTCTCTGAAAAGGAAAAAAATACATTTGTACATGATAGAATCATGTTTATGCAATTGTACATATTTGATGTAATTTACCTTTGAACTCACCTTGTATATTTGGGTAAAGGGCCATGTAAAGCATTGCCCATCTCAGAGTGTTGGTGGTGGTCTCAGTACCAGCTATAATCAGTTCACCCACAGAGTAGATAAGGTTCTCTTTAGAAAAGGATGAACTTGGATCTCCAGAGTTTTCCTCTAATTCATCCAAGTATGCATCCACATAGTGTCTTGGTATCTGGGGCACCCGTCCTTGTGAAAATCCATCTATAACCTGTTGTAAGAAGTCATACACCTGTGCAGCATTTCGAAATAACTTCTGGTGTTTACCAAATGGCACATACTCCAGCCAGGGGAAGGCATTGTACAAGAAGGCCCAGCCACTGACGGCCAGCTCTACATTCTCACTAAAGATCTCAATCATGTGCTGGAAGTTCTTGTCGTCATAGGTGAAGCGCTGGCCAAAGATGATGAGGTTAGTGATGTTTGACACTGCATTGGTTACAAGATGCTTAGGGTTAAAGGGTTTTCCTTTGTGTCCGTCTATGGCATCAACAAAGAACATGCACTCCTCCGAGATCCTTCTCTCAAACAATCTCTGACCACTGCCAAAGTAACGGAAGGAGTTACAAGCCAGTTTCCGATGCTCAGTCCATCCTTTGCCATATTTACAGTTGAGGAGTCCTGTCAAAGTCATAGGATAAAACTCAAATGAGTCACTGTTTCAAGGACAATGTTTCACATAACCATCTTCAGTGTCTTACCACCCATTTTGGTCATCTTCTGAAACAAAGGTAGAGATGGTCGGTCTGCAAACACTTCACTCTGATGATAGAGACATTCCTTCACACAGTCATAACCATTCAACACAATAGTCAGGATGCCTCCCAGATCTAGGCTGAAAATCTGCAACATATGAACACATTCAAAAAACCTTTACAAATATTCTCAAAACTCTTTTCAAGATTAATTACACCTCAAGACTTGCATGCTATAGTCTAGGTTTTCCTAATCCTTGTCTAGTTGTACACTATAAAACAGCAGTGCTTCTGTTAGTTTACACAAAAGGGATTTACAAGGCTTGTTAATTTGAGAGATCCTTTGCAAGTGGTGTGATATTGGGCAATACAAAAAAAAAAGTTTTATTTGATTACCATGTGATCTTGTGTGTATGATAGTTATTTTCTTTTGCAATCAATAAAGTTTCTCTGATCTATGCAGATCAACTGTCAAACTCAGTGACGCGCGAGCATCTCTTTGTTTCATAACTATCTCCTGTGGATAAATGTGTATGTGCAACAATTGATGCCGTTCCCGCGGCAGCTTGCAGAGCAGCGCAAGGGAAAAGCGCTTACCTGTCCGTGCACTTCACTCTGCTTCTTCAGGAAGACGTGAGGCTCAGTGACCAGAGACATCATGTTCCCGATGATGGGAATAGGGGAAGGGCCCGGGGGAAACCCCACGGGTCTTCTTTGCTTTACGAGTTGCCGAACTAACAAGAGCGCGAGCAGCACGGAAGCTAGGGAGAACAGGGCGAGCAGAACTTGCGCGCACGAGACCGGCATCAGTCCCGGGCTTCTGATGGAAACCATCGTTTCAATGGAACACAGCTGAGCGCTTCTCCATACAAAAACTGAGCCACATCACCGAGCACATTTCTATCCCCCGCCTCTTTGGCTAAGATTGGCCAGAAAGCCAGACTCAGCCGTGGGTGAACTTTGTTCGAGGTACTGATCAATAATTCGGATAACAGCAGACTGGGTACCGGCTAAAGTTTGGCACTGTTCCTGCATCGTTTTTTAGAACAGGTCGAAGTAGTTCTTTTAAAACGTGTTTGCGCCTTTTTTAAGAATAATCCACTTGGTAGGGTTTTTAGCAGTGCCATTTACCCACACTGAGAGCTGAGCAGTTAGAACTTTTGCCCAGTAAGCTGCTGCGAGTTATTTCACCTCTAAAGGTTCTGAACAAGGTCAAAGGTCAGGGCACAGACTACATTCCAGACAGTCAGGTCAGTGCTCTCTGTTAACCTTTTAACCTCTTTGCTCCAAAAGAGAGCATAAGCGATTTGTAAAAATAAAAAAAATAAAAAAATAAAGAAAAAATGGGTGTTTCTTTTTGTCGTTTGGAATACGTTTTTAAAGTCCTCATCTTTACTTAGTAGTTATATGTTAGACAGAAGAAGCCAAGCAGCACTAATGGTGTTTGTTTGTCAGCAGGCTGAAAATAACTCTCAGTTGGAGCTGTTCTCTTGTACTTGTACTCACCTTTGATTTAAAAAAAAAAAAAAAGACTCCACCGCAAACCTAGATATCAATAAGGGTTCGTTTTTGATCTGGTTGAAAGAACAAGGATGGGTGGTATCAGTACAAGTGAATCCCGTCCCATTGTAGATTTATGTTCAGCCTGCTGTCAAACAAACACCATTAGTGCCACTGACGAAGCTTATTGGATGAATGATGGAACATCCAACACTACTAGTACAGATAAAGGCTTAAGAACCTTTGACGATGAAACGATGCATTATCATCTTATAGTTAAGTTTGGTGAAGTTTTTGTCATTAGTCAACTATAACTTCAATGATACATTTCTGGAGTGACTTGTTCCTGTCGGAGCCCTCATTAAGGTTGTATATTTAACCACTCCTTCCTGCTGTGACAGCTCCATGTTTTCTCTGCTTCTTCTCTTCCCTCTGCAATGTCTCCAATGGCCTCTCCCAGTCACTCACATTTGTTAGGCCCATCTAATGAGAACATTCTTGCAAATTACTTCTTTGCATCCTGCCAGCTCCCAGTTTGTAAAGTCATTCTGGAAGCATTAAACACATCTGTCAGATGTAATCAAATTTACATGTTCTCACTGTTGTATTATCCCGTTAGCCATTTGGGCTAATCACCGCCACAACAGCCCGCGGCATGTCAGGTGCTGGTCTAAAGAACAGCCATTGTACGTTTACACTGTGTGACAAAGTGGGTTTGTCCCAGTATATATTTTGGACACTTTGCTTTGTTTGTCTCATTTGCAATATACATCAGCTAACAATAACCCTCAGATTCATGTATAAGTTAATAATTATGTCACATTGTCGGTTTTAAACTCTGTTTGTTTATTAATTTACTCAGTATACACATTTACCTGTACCACCTGGTGGGAACAAAGGAAGGGCGTGGTCTTTGTCGGCCATTTTTGGAATCTCAAGCTGAACCATGTGGAAGGGGGAGAGACTAGTTTAAACTTTGTTTTGAGTTTCCTTTGTATATGAGTTTTGGTTTGTAGTTTGTCTTTACTCATTTGATTTGAACACTTATCATTTTGGGACTAAACATATTCATTTTATGTAAAATGTTAAAACTTACCAGATGAACTTACCCATCAAGCAATGGCTGTCACCTGTGGGAGGTCCTTGTCCTTTCCCATGAAAAGCTGACAGGTGTTGTCACTAGAGGGGTGCCACTTTGTATGTAACATGTGGGTCACTGAGAAGTTCTTTTTGTGTGCAAAATAAATGCTATGGTAAGATTTACTTTTTGTGTTAAGTCTGCCTGCCCATTTCGACCCCTTGTGGCCAGCTTCCTCACACACTGTATGAAAAATAATTTAATAAAAGCCACATTATAAGTCTATAATAGTATTTTTGTGTCACTGATGATATTTTGGATAAAGTTTTTGCATTTTTGATTGTAAGTTATTTCTGAACAGCTGTTATATTAAAAGCATTTGTTTATTACTTTTTTGTATACTTGTTCACGGTTTAGCCTTTTTATCCCAAACTGGATACTGGACCGAACACTGCAAAGCCATGTGCAAATGACATGACCACTTAGTGCACATTCACTTCAATTCATTCAACATCTTAATGGAATCAGGAAGAGGTGGATAATCCCTGTGCACCATTCAGCAGGTGTGTAAATGTTGGCACAGTTGTGAGTGAGCCAGAAGGTTTTGTCTCAGATCTTACAGCTGCAATGGAAATTGTATGCATTAAACGTTTGGCAAACACTCTCATTTGTGTCGCAAAGGTTTAACCATTTCTGTTAATTCACTTTTACATCTTAACCATGGCGCCTGTCTTTCAGAGGCTGCACCGAGTGCTGCAAAGTGTCCATTTTGAGAGAGTTTTGAAGGAAATTCTCTTTGGGACTTTTTATCGAGAGCCGGTGCCAAGAAATGTGGTGCATGTGAGTGCTTCAGACTGTCACTGGTGAGCGCTGCAGAGAGACCAGCGCTGCCCTCTGTCATCAAAGCTCTCCTGTGAGCGCAATTAATTTTCCAGGCCAATTCATGCCCAAGTTTTAATGACGGTGAACCGTGTGGCATAATTGCGTTCTTGACAATTCATGTGTCCCCTTGGAATGTCGTCATTGTGTCTCTTGGACCAAAAAGTGGTGCAGTCCAAAGCACCCATTCTTGGCAAACGCTCATAGTGATGGTGCCATAATGCCTTATTTGCTATTGGTATCAACCCCAAGCTTGTTTTGTTGGCTTGTATGCCATAAGAAAATGCTAAACTTAATTAACTCACACAATAGCTCAGATGTATGAACACTTGAATAGTCTGTGTATAGGTTACTTTTAGGTTACAATAATAATCTCTGATAGAGATGGTGCTCAAAGATACAACAATGACTAATGACTAAATGACCAATGACTGAATTATTGATGAATAGTTCTGTTTCCATTTCCGTGCACTCTCCACAAGCAGACAAAATCTGCAAACTGTGCCACACTGAACAGGATAGAGCCCCAGTTCTTGGCAAATCCACTGCCTGTTGATTTAAATGCTGTAATGTTTAGTTATAATAATCAAAAGCCCCAAATCTGAGTCATCTACAATGCAATCTCTATCAGTCATCTTTTCTTGCTAATCTCGAAAGCGTCTGCTTGACAAGGGTAAGAGATGGCTTTCTGATGCTTTTGATTGCTCGACAGTCTCCAGTCCTCTTTGGCCAGTTTGCAACAGCATGTAAAGCTGTTAAAGCATAATGTAGTGCTCCAGTGTGGGGCTTGTGCGTCTGCCAAGTAGTAGTACTAAAAAGCCCATTCACATTATTGAGTTTCCTTGTGACGTAAATGCGCGCGGGGAGGCAGGATGCTTTACGATACATCATCAATTATTGTTACATAAGGGGAATTAGAAGATGGCCTCAACCCAGCTTCCCAGTAATTAAGTGGAAAAATGCAAGGAAGCCTCTGCATTCGGGTGTAAGCTTTATCAATGGAGACTAATGAATGGCAAAAGGATGACAAAAAACTTTACATCTTCCAAGTGCATTACACCGCCCAGATTATGGTACTTCATATAATGAGCAATACGGGCGTGGTGATACATTTTCATTAGAACTTACAGTAAAGAACTGTAATCCATGGAGTGAGACAGCGTTTTAAAAAATACAATGTCTTAGTCATGGTGTACATGTGCCAAACCTAGCCTGGAACCTGTGCCAAATTAATATGCGCATCCTGAACACTAGGGGGCGCGACATTTGCTGTGGTGATCCAGCAGAGTGCCAGAAGACAGAAAATTGCTATTTATGTATAATATTAGCAGTTTTACAGAAAACACTCACCCTTTGAGCGCCCTTTGTCCCAGTCACAAGCCCAAATATTGTACATGGGGAGAAAACTGCACCAAGAATGGCTTGCAGTCTAGTGCAACAGACTGATCACGGCATGCTTTCCCTGAAGGGGAAAGCCCAAGGGGTGAGTGTGAAAGGTGTTTTGTGGCTCATTGGGGTATGATTCTTGCTTTCGGATGTGAGAGGTCCCAGCTTCAAATCCCAGACAAGACCATCAGCAGGCTGTGCCACACTTATTGATGTGAATAGACAATTCTTACTTTAATACAGTTTCATTGAGGAAAGCCCAAGCAATAGAAGGGGTTACATATACCAAAACAAAGTGCATCGCGGAGTTAGTGATCAGCTTCATGTTCCACTAATTACAAGATACCCTTTGTAATAGGCTATTATAATGTTGCAGAAGTGTGGAAGCTGTACAGCCAAATTTCGGTACTTGGCAGACTTCATAAATCTTGAGAAGCTGTGTTAAACTTTACTCTTCCCTCCATTAAAAGGGCACTTGATAAATGGTTGCATATTTGTTCTCAATTATTATATTAGGTCATGTCAGCAATGGCATCCCCTGCAAACCCACTTTGTAGGCTCTCCATTTAAACATGCTCTCCTGAGTGACCATGGCAAAACACTCTCATCTTGAGCATTACGTCATGCAGCAGCAGTGGAGCGATCTATATCATGCCCTGTACAGCCCCCAGTCTACGTGCATGCATTAGTTCAGTCAGACCTGGCATCTTTTTTGTGAATTAAACCCATGTGACCACACATTGATGTCATTCCCCATCGGGCTCTTGACTGGCTAACAAGGATTCGTATAGGCCATGTGATTGGCTGGCAAGTTGTGGCAGGGGACTTGACTGGCCAATGGAGAGCCATTGGTGGATGTCTTGGTGCAGGATCCCACTGAGAATGAACAGTATATAAAAGCTTGCTGTGAGTGAGTATTTAGCAGATTCACAACTGATAACAAGCACCACCTAAAACTGCTGCTTCAGGTCTCAGTAAGTATACTTTTATACTTATTTCATTGTATTTAGTGTTTATAAAAGTAGTAAATTGTAATTCTTGCTATTTCAATTATGCACAACTAAGTGGAGAACGGTACGAAAAACTGATAATAACAATAATTAATAAAAAAAACTTTAAAACTATGCTGCAATGGTGCGGGTTTCACGACTTTCCATTATTTTTAGCCCACTGCAGTTAATTTCGCTAATGGAGCAGCGGCAGAATTTGCTGGCACTGTATCACGGATAAGTCAGTGACGTTAACAGTGAGGCTGTATAAAGGAGGGGAAGGATTTATATCTCCCAGTGTGTGTGATGGAGGGAAAAGCTTGGACACATAATGAAGACACACATCCAATGCCATTAGGTTTTATGGCTCTGGGGTCACCGTGTGTGCAGTGCTAAAACCATCATCATCTCTGTGTTTTTATAGAACATCATGATCACACTCAAACTGTGGACCGTCCTTGTCGCCTATGCACTGGTCATCTGCCAGATATATGCTGCTCCATCCAGGTGATTGAGAAAAACTGTTAAAAGTATTGATTAGATACAAGTTCATTGATAATCAGGGTTTACCTTTTGCAGATCCAGCCGGGAGTCAGATGGGATCACACTGTCAGAGGAAGAAGCTCAGAGATTACTCAGTGCCATCAAGGAGTTCATGCAGACCACCTTAGACACACAGACAGCCGAGGACAACAGGTACAGCCGGTTGTTTTGTGGTTTTCAGGTTGGATTACGCACTGGGGGTATTATACAGCAAACTTAGTTTAAATGGTCCAAGAAAGCCTTTTTGGCATTGGGCTCACTCACTGCAGAAGCACTCATCCAGACTGCATTAAATGAAGTACCTGGAGGCTGGTCAGGCATAGAGATTAAATGTACAGCACTGGGCAAACATTTTAATAAAGATGAACAAAGAATCGATGAATGAATGTTTAAAAATAGAAAGTGCAGATCTCTGCCGAATCACTGGTCTTATGTCGCAGTTACTTGAGAGTGGAAATGGACTGAAAGAGTCTTCTCGTTCAGGGGTATGCTCTTGCCAGACACAAAACCCTTCTATTTATCAGTGTTGAAGAATGTTCAAAATCAATTGAGTTATTTAGTCTGTGTATCTTTGGTCCATTTCCCAAAATGAAACAAAGAAAACTCCCAAGAGTGATCTTAATTCCCTATGAACTTCATTTGTCACTGGACCATAACAATCCTTTCCAAAAATGATCTTAGCGATCTTAGAGGAAGCCAAACATTTTTCTCCACCCTTTTTTTTCTCTTATTTTGTTTCTTTTTTTCTTTTTTTTCACTTTTATGTAAAATCTGTTGAAAGTGCTGCATGATATCAAAGATGCATTGTAGTAGCACCAGAGCCATGTTTATCCAATAGCATGATGTCTTTGTTTCCTTTGCATGTCAGATGTTGAGCATGTGTATGTGTTATTTAAGTGCATGGCCTCCTTTTGTCTCTAACAGCCCGGATAGACCCATGGCCAAGAGGTGCACTGGCCTGAGCACCTGCGTCCTGGGCAGGCTGTCCCAGGACATTCACAAACTGCAAACGTTTCCTTACACCGACGTGGGAGCGGGCACCCCCGGAAAGAAGAGAAGTGTAGCCCAACCATTTGGCACTTCACTCAACTAACTTATTCATATTTTCATCCATCGCCATTTATTTTTATTTGCTTGTCCATCCAGCTTTTTACAAACTGCATGTAAACTAACATCTGACAATGTTTGCACAATTAAACCTTTTTTGCATTGTCATAATTTTTCATTCATATAATATTACTTCTAATTTTGACAATGTAATAATCCTATTCAAATAAAAAGTGGTCATTTTAGTTATAGATTAGGTAAGAAAAATTCCATTCAGTAGTTGATCTTTTCTCTAAATTTGTAAATACTAAAGTACTTTCTGCTTCCCTTTCCAAGCAATACGACGTTGCAGAAGCGTGGATGCAACACGGCTACATGTGTGACCCACCGCCTGGCTGACTTCCTCAGCCGCTCAGGCGGGCTTGGCTACAGCAACTTTGTGCCGACCAATGTCGGTGCACAGGCTTTTGGCAGGAGGAGGCGCTATCATGGAGCTGCGTGAAGGCAGTGCAGGGGTAATGGAGAACTCTGTGTTTATGAGCTTATTTTAAAACTTGTGTGTTCTTCCGTACAGAGGTTCTTAATGCTGTGAAGTAATACAGTAGTGGAGTGGCAATTATAATCATAACATTATTGTATTTCTTGCAATTTTCTTTAAATTGCTCCGATGTCCAAGCCAAGAGTAATCTATGACTCTTTTTCCCTCATTTGTTTTCTTTACAGGTTTGAATTATCATGAACATGGAGACTTGCATCATTGAGATTCTCATGCAGTACTATGAACTGTGATTCTGACCAGGCCATGGCATTCTTCCACTGCTTTAACAGAACTAAGTAACTGGCATTTCCATTGTAATCATCCGGAAAATTAAGAAAACACTCCTCCCAGGAAAATCCGACTCCGCTCATGTTTGATCACACCTCGGTCTAGCCCTCTGTCTCCAATTGGCTGTCTGTGCCTTGATATGTAGCATTTCATATTAGCATTTCATATGAGCATTGTACACAATGCAGATGTGACATGATCCTGAATATTGTAATAACTGTGAAGTCAAAATAAATTGTATTTTAGCTAAACCAGGTCTGCTACTGATTTTGGTTTCATTGTTAAAAAAGTGTCTTCACTAAGTGGATGATATTATGGGGATATAGGCCTTTTTATAGCCTAGTTATGGGCAAGGCTGACACTGGAAAACATGGCCTATAAAAAAAGCTTATAAAATGACTTGGAGCAGTATGAACTTTAAACTTCAATGAGGATACAGTGTCAGTTGTGGGAAAGAAAATGTTGTTTGGCCTCACTGATCTAAACTATCAACTGTGGCGAAGTGAGTGCGGCATGGCAGAAAATAACTTTTAATTCCGTGTAGTTTTGTCCCACTCTCCAGAAAACTGTGGTCCCGATCTTGTGTTTCAAAATGCAGACTATAGCGTAGCATTTTGTGCTGAGTAAGAAACACCCATGAAAAATGGCGGTGTTATGCACAAGAGCCAGTGGCGATGGAGAGGGGTTGTGGGGGAAGTGGGGGGTGAACATGTGCATTTGTTTTGGTCGCGGTTATGGTCAAGCAAGTGCCGATCCGCACCACAGCGGGACCGGCGTAGGCTATCTCTTTCTCTCGAGACACAAACACAAACATTGTTTAGCTCACGATGGGGTTAATAAAGTTTTTAGTTTGACCAGTGAGAGCCTATAATGCTTAAGGAAGAACACAAGGCAGTGCAATGTAAACGAGGAAATGAATATGAGGCTGACATCAGAGAACCACTCTCAGTGCTGCTTGTAATTAACCACGCCTCAGTCGACCTCTTCTCTTTTTATAAGCGACGCAAGTGGCGCAGGCACATAGCACAACAGCAGCGTCACTCAGAAGATAGCCATTGAGTTAGAGTTGGCACTGGCAGGCACAAGATCTGGCCCTGTATCTCTATCACTGTGGCACACAGTTTGACCTTTCCATACGAACAAAGCCAGTCTCTACAGTCATCTGTTAGAAGCCTAATAGCACCCATGGGTGCAGTCCCAAGCCTTTGGAGCTCAGACTAACAGTTTCATCCCCCTGAGGCGTCTCTAATTGACACAGTTGCTCCAACAGTCACTTGACCTCGCATTTTCCAGGCTAAGATTCAAGGCCATGTTCACCTTTTTCTTCAGAGGCTTCTTCAAGGTCATTAAGTCTCATTCAGCTTGTTTGGTCCCAGCCCAGAAAAAAAAAATAATAATTTGTGAGATTTGTTCAGCATAAATCAGAAAAAGGTCTTGTTATGGCAGTTCTGATGACTACTTTTAGTTGGAGCTAACCTGAGTGAGTTCCACCAGATTCATACCAAGTCTATAGAAGGATTATTATACCAGGACTATGTCAGATCTGTTCCAACTTAACAGGCCTAAAATAGGAGTAGTTCTCAATAAGAATTAACTCGAAGGAAAACAGAAATGCTATAAAGACATGCATCATAGTACATATTTTTTACAAGTTCTGTTTCTTAAACAAAGGTTAGGTATAGTTCAGCAAAGAAGCTTTGCTTGCAGTAGTAATCTTTGTATAGCCAAATACGTAGGAAAGGTTGAACTTGTAACTGCCATCTTTATTCTATGAAAAGTGCTTTCATCTTGCTCAAAAACAAATCTCTCTCGTAATCACCTTATTCCGGAAGTTACCTTATGAAATTATAGGAAGAATTTAGTGGGTCTTGTTTTCTCTCTTTAAAAAAATATATATGTAAAAACTCTTCCTCACCCTCCGCGGGCGGTCTCTTTTTCCTCCAAGCTCGTCCTCTACCAGAGGCCTGGGAGCTTAAGGGTTCTGCGCAGTATCTTCGCTGTTCCTAGAACTGCACTTTTCTGGACCGAGATGTCTGATGTATTTCCTGGGATCTGCTGGAGCCACTCCTCCAGTTTGGGGGTCACTGCCCCGAGAAATATATATATATACTGTATATATATATAGCACTTCAAGGGTTAAAAGGTTAAGCTCTGGTTCACCCTCCAATACAGTAGGTGGCGGAAATGCACCTTTAAGTTGAGCAATGAACGGGTTTGTGCTCTACTGGAAGTGTCATTACAATGGAACTGCCACATTGTGGCAAAAAGAGGCAAAAGTGGGCGGGGTGGAATAAGATGAATGACCAAATCAAACACTCTGGTAACTGGGTCAGAGTCACAGACAAAAGGACTGTCTGAACTCAGGGTGTAGTTATAAGTACCTTATGATTGAAGTCCATAGTTCCTCTCATGAGGCATAAAACGTCTTTTGGACAGCCTTCTCTGTACAATGCACTAAAGCCTGGAACTGTTTATTACCCAGTAACTGAAGGGAGAGTCAAACTGGGTCCTTTTCAAACATAAACTTTAAGATTTTTAAATCAGCGGACAGACATGTGACCGTGAGTGACCTTCTGCTGTGTTTATATTTTGCAGTGCAGATGTGAGTTTTAAATACACTGAACATAAATATAAATGCAACACTTGTTTCGCAGTTCTTGCATGGCCAGCATGCTCATCACTGGTGAAGTCATTGAGGATGTTTGGGATGCTCTGGATCAGCGTATACGACAGTGTGTTCCAGTTCCTGCCAATATCCAGTAACTTTGCACAGCCATTGAAGAGTGGGCCGACATCCACAGGCCAAAATAAACAACCTGCTCACCCACAATGAAGCAAAACATTTCAGTCTCCTAGTTTTGTAGACAGCCTAACATCTGTGCAATAATAATGACCATGTTGATTTGCCAAACCTGTGAGGTAGGATTAGACAGATTTGTGAACAATATTCAGCACCTGGAAAATGGGAGCAAAAACAAAAGTGTTGCATTTATATTTTTGTTCAGTGTATTAAATGAAAGGCTCAATTAGACATGGACTTTGAGAATTAGTTTCGGCTGAAATGTTGTTTTGGTGTGTAACATGAGCTCATGAAACACACTTGTCCCGATTTAAATGAACTAAAATCAATAAATAAACACATGGGGTGTAGACAGTAAGTAGTCAGTAATCCGGGAGACAGTGACGGAACAGACATCCACAATGGTAAAAACATCAATGCCTCTTTCCTTCTTTGACACAATCTCAATCGGTCAAAAAGTCAATATTTGTACAGTAAAAACTCTTCATTAACACAGTTAACCCTTCATTATTTATAGTTACACAATAGCTTATTTCAAAAGAGCATCCTCCAATGTCTTGGGGCAGTATTAAACAAGTCAAAATGAAAACAGGCCTAAATGTGTTGGAAGTGATCGCAGGCATCACATCGTAAAAATAAGTTTAAAATGTAGAAAGTACAAAGAAGCTTCTAAATATAACCACTTAAGGAGAAGTGTGATCAACTGTGACCAATTAATAATTACAATTATAAAGGTCATAACTCAATTAAGAATTTTAATCGGGTCCCACCGCGATTTGTTTACATTTAACATTTTTAAGGTGACAAAGGTCACAAGTTGTACAGGTACAGGAACTACTTTTGTTGGTTCCGTTACCATTACGGCTTATTTATTGACATTTTAAGTCATTGTTCCTGTATCAATTCATTAAAAGTATGGCATATCTCCTATTATTCAGAACAATTTGTGAGCTTATATTCTGGTCACTATTTAATATTAAATATTCCAGGGAAAGGTATAACTATTCTGACCTCGAGTTACCCTTTAATACTGTGTTTTATCAGAGCTAGATGCAAAGTAAAGTTGTGAGGACTTTGTAAACATCATTCACAGTCTCGTGGACGTCTATAGCCCTGTGTTTCCTCTGAGCTGGAGCCATTGAAGCAGAGGCTGGAGTCTCAGAGGAGACGCACATCCGCATCTGTCACTGGGGACGCAGCTGTCAGCCGCTCGTCTACACCGCTGTAGGGAACAAACTGGGAGTCAATTAGAGAATCAGTGGATTGTGCAAGTTCACAAATGTTTGCTTTGTGTGCTTTCTTTGTGCTTGTTGCTGCTTACATCAGCGCTGTAACACGGCGCTTAGTTATGACTAAAGACAAGTTCAGAGTGTAGTAATGTTTTATGACAAGCCTGCCGTTGGATTGGTGGTGGTCGCAGGTCAGTGTAGAGTCCAGTTCTGTCTTTGAATCCCTCAGGTGACAAAGATTCATTCAACATCACTTTAATCTCCTCTCCACTTCCAATTATCTACAGCGCCACCATGTGGATTCATGTAAACAAGAATCTACAGAGTGCTGGGTTTGTAATTGATAGACAATCCAGGCTTTTTCCTCTGTGACTAATGGGCAGGAATATTATTTTATGTAACTGTACAGTAGTAGAAGTAGTAGCAGTAGTAATAGTTTAATAGAGCAGTTTAAAACATGTTTTTTCTCTTTCTCCAAAATTTTGCAATCATACAGTTTATGGAAGTTCAAAGGGAGTAGACTGAAGTAAGCGTAAATAAGTAAATAAATGCCTAACCCTTTTAATTATTTGCATTTCATGATGTTACAGTAAGACATTACTTTTACATTTACATCAGACTATCCTTCCTGAGTATTCTGCATGTAAATTTAGTCGGCTAAATTTAAGACAAATTTAGTCGACTTTACATTTATAATAGTTATTATAATCACATTTAATCAAGGTCCTCTGCTTCATGGAGCTTCTCCAACATGAACAAAGCACAGAGCTGTTCTTTTGGCAGAGAACTGAAATGATATGAGGCTCTTTCAGACTGTCAGTGGAAGTTTGGATGATTTTGTCTCTTCTTTTTATTTATTTTTTAATCATATTTTAGTCGACGAAAATATCTGGACATTTTATTCATAGTTTTAGTCTCATGAAGAACTTTCAATTTAGTTTTAGTGTCCAATTATAGATGGCAAAAATACTACTTTGACTAAAATCATGACACAAAATGAACACTGCACTGTCTGGGCTCTTCAACTACTTTTCATAGTGAGCAACTCTTTGCACACACTTGTGTAGAACCATGGGGCCAGGCGGAGACCACCCATGGCCAAGATTATATTTAAACATAGAAAGAAGACACGTTTAGTTTCACTACACTCTTTACCAAAAAGTTTAAAGATGGTGTCAAACATGCTACATAATCATTTGGTTGAGAGAAATGCATCTTTAAATGTGGCTCTATGAGTTGTTTGGCCATAGCAGTAATCCAATTGGACCCTTCAAGCCTATGAAGAAATGTGAAAGCCTTTGGGGGCAACGTAAGGCTTCGGTGAGCTACTAGTGATTAGATTAAAATTCTCCCTGTTTTACCAGTGAGTGCTAGGTTTAATGTGGGTCCTTATTTAGCGTCCATGGTGATGACAATACATTATTATTTAAGCCTATAACGATTTATACATATCTAGATAAACTGCAGTAGCTTGTGGGCATCACATTAAGGTGTTTTTTTCCCCTTTGTATTTTCAAGTAAGCATACAAACATTACTGATGCTGGATGCGAAGCTGTATGGTTGACCGTACAAAGATGTAACTTCATAATATCACCTCTGGATGGCAGCAAAGAGCCATGCAACTACACACAACTACCTTAATGCTCTATTCATGAAATGCATCAAACAGTTGAATATTTTGTTTTCTTCGCTGCCAGATTTGCACAGCACATTATTTATGCAAAAGCTGGCTGTAAAGTCATCTCATCAACAAATTATTTTCAGAATAAACGTAGCACTACCAAAATTGATTTGTGTCACTTTGTGTGATATTAACGACGCAGTCTCACAAGTCAAGTCGTATTTGCAAATGGGTCAATACATGCACCCAGATGTTCAGATAGGCGTGTGATGCATTGAGGCGGCCTCCTTGACACTGACAGTAGACAACCTGGGCCCATTTTCTCCCATTTCAAAACTCCATTCATCACAGGCGCTTGTTTACTGTGTGCAAGGGATATTTCTAAAGACAACATTAAACGAACTGTGCTCTACTCTGTCTTAGCAATTCCCTCTGAAGGCGGCCTTTGTAAGTATAGGAATGCCCTGCTGGACTGTGAGATGTAAAGCAGGCACAGTGTTCACATGTACGCGCCGCTGCTGATCATCTGTTTAATTGTGAATGACAGAAGGCTTTATATAATACGGTGTTTGATAAAGATCCCATCAGTCCAATGCTGTCTTAAAGGCTCTGCATGTACAGCATGTCCTAATTGTTAGTCTTCTCATTAGACAGCCGTCATGGGACCAGCCGAGATAATTAAATAAGTGCATAAAGCCCGCTGTGTATTCTGATCAGAGATACATATAGAAATGGAGTGAGCAATAGGAGCTGTCAGCTGTATCGGTCCACTGATCACTTCTCATAGTGGAAAAGGAATCTTGTCATATCAGAATGATCAATAGCCAAATAATGCACTGGCGCACTGTGATTACAGATAACTTAAATCATATAAAGTATTTTTTTTATTCATATTTTTTATGATAAATGTTAGCAAAATAAAATCATGAGGCAAATAATATGATATATTAGTATTTTGGAAGAAAAAAGTAAACTGTGCAAAGGATTTTACTTTTACCACCACCAGCTATCACAACAAACCACCAATTACTAATTTATTAAAGGCCCTGTTCCTGATTTGTTGTTGTTTCAGTAAATTGTAAACTGAGCATCTAAGTATAAAGCATTTTTAGCACTCATGAGCAAGTAGGGTTGTTATTAGCATTAACGTGACAGTAATGCTCCTCCTTCATATAAAATCACTCCTGTGAAGAATGGGGGGTTAGAAATTCATTAGGAAAGCTAGAAATGAGTTCAGACTGCAATTACCAGCTTAAAGTTACTAGATCCCTCTTGAATTGTTTGTAAACAAAACAAATGGGAAAAGTTACAACATTAATTTGGTCAGAGGCCATGGATTTTACATCTGTATGTGGTCAATAAATTCACTCGACATCATTTTAGCAAACCCTGATGTTCATTTATAGAAACATTCCTACATCTACTAGGCCTATTCCATCTTGTTCTCTCATTATTGTGGTTTGAGGACAGTGATGCTCGCCCACCTTCGACCTGATCAGCAGCACCTCGTGCGCTCAAACGCGGCTGCTGATATTGTCTCGCAGCCACACTTTTAACTTCAAAGCTCACCCCTGTGTCTCTGGAGGACAGCGCACGGTAGCTGCGCCGGGCTTCTCCTCTGCTCCTCCACTGTGTTAACTATGACCGCGGGCCGGGGCACCTCCCCTGCCCTCTTGATAGCGCCGCTCTGGTGGTGGTGGTGTGCACTGAGCGAGGGGTGGGGTAAGGGGCTCAACAGGACGCTGCCTTGTGTACTGCTGCATAACCTGTCCCGCCCAAACAGAGAGGCATTATGTGCCGGCTACAAGGCCGCTCTTGTTGAGAATAGTGTACGTCCAATGTAAAGGTGTGGACCACCACTTTGCACAGCCTGGTGTTCTGCTATGCCTTTAATGAGGAGAAATATTCAAACAAAAATATACTTGCTTTGGGAAATGTACTGTATCATGAAGATTAGGATGACACACAAAATTAGATCAGGATAGATTAGTATTACTGATACTTTTTCCCCTTTATTTTGCTTACATTATTATTATCCATGTGTGTTGAGCCCTATGAGTAAACACAGTGCTTTTTACAGTTGTTTCAGACAGTTTTTAGACCTCTTTGAATTATTATGAGGTAGTTTGATACTTTATATATGCTTGTTGTGAAATTCTACACTGGTTACCATAGATTCAGCATTGCATTTAAAACAGAAATGTCGAAAAAGTTTTTTTTTAATATGAAAAAAGGAAATATAAAAAACATTGCACCCTCCCATTCTTTTGCTTTTAGTCATAATTGTGCTGCTTTGGGACCTCTATTACAGTTTAAGTCTAGGGGAAATTAATTGCATTCATTGCCCATTATACAGAAAAGGCACAGGCTTGTTAGAGTAAGCTCTCAGTCGCCCAGGCATAATGTGAAGTTTTGAAAAAGTAGCCATCTGGACTCTAAACAACCCAGATTTCTACTTTTGCTACAACATTACAACCACTATAAGCTTTTTCTTATGCTTTTAAAGAATACATTTAATTTCAACAGTAGAGTGGAGTTATCCCCATTCCAATGTAGGTTTCCTCCAGGTGCATTGATTTTCTACCACTTAAAAACAACCTAAAAACTGTCCCAACCACATAAAACAAATGAATAAATAAACATAACTTCCTGTACCACATTGTAATCCAGGACGCTGTATCTGTTTGCAGATCCAGTTGCATCTGAAACCTACATCAGCCTGGGCTCAGACGGTGGTGAGTGTGACTCAAAGGAACAATATGCTGGATTTACTCTATTATGAACAAAGCTTTTGTCTGAGGTGCGCCTGCTCTGAACGGGGGTCCGGAGTCCGCCAGCCGCTTTGAACTGCCAGGTCAAAGACATCACAGAATCCAACGTGCCGCTCGCATTCATCTTGTCTCTCACACAGGAGGCCCCGTCACATTTGTCCTTTTGATTGTCCTCTGTGTCTTCTAAAGGTCTGACTGCAACGATAGGTCACCTGAAGGCTTTTATGTCCGACCAAAACAAACGTCTATTCTTTCAGTTGCCTCTTTATTACAGGGCGAGAAGATAAAGTCGTTCACATCCTTTAATTTAGCTTTTGACAACAAATTTAAAGTTTCAGTCTTAAAATCCTTTGATGAAAAAGTTTTTGTTGTTGTCCAGTGCATTTTGACCTGTCCTCTCCAGATGTGGAGCCAAGCTGACGGTCAGAATCACCTGGCTGGGGGATTAACCTAATGTGCATATTTTTTGTAAATTTAATAAAAAGACAGATACAGTGGGAACCTTGTTTACACACTGCATAAAAAGACACATTTCTCACTGTCTGACATGAAACCAATCAATTGGAATTCTGAAAATATTTCTATTTGCTAAATGTCAGAATAATGAGAGATTGAATTTCATTTTCCACACGGTTTTATATTACTTATTGCTTCTCACAATAGTTGGGAGGAATTTATGTCCATTCCTCCAAACACAACTGGTGCAACTGAGCCAAATTTGTAGGTCACCTTGCGTGCACATGCCTTTTCAACTGGATTAAGATCAGGACTTTGTGATGGTCACGTCAAAACATTGACTTTATGATCCTTAAGCCACTTTGTGGAATTGTCCATTTGGAAGACCCATCTGCGCCCAAGCTTTAACTTCCTGGCTGATGTCTTGAGATGTTGCTCCAATATTTCCACATAATGTTCTTTTTTCATGATGTCATCTATTTTATGAACTGCACCAGTCCCTCCCACTGGAAAGCAACCCCACAGCATGATGCTGCCACCCCTGTATTTCACAGATGGAATGTTGGGAGCTGGGAGTTCTCAGGCTTGCAGGATTCCCCCTTTTCCTCCAAACGTGACCATGGTCATCATGGTCACGTCAGACCACAGGATATGTCTCCAAAAAATAATTTATGCTTTTTTTTATTTGCAAACTCCAAACTGTCTTTTTGATGTTTCTTTTGGAGTAAGGGCTTCTTCCTGGCAGAGTATCCTCTCAGCCCATGTTGGTACAGTACTTCACTCACTCTGGATAATTTGATATTGTTGATATTCACATTTCAGACACAGCCCGCCTTCTTTCTGATCTGTGTGACTGGTCATTTCCATCATTGTTTGAACCAATGAATCTGGCACTTTCAAGTGTGTTGAAATTGCACCCAAGGATGAACCAGACTTGTGCTTCCAAGGTCATGACATCGTCATCTGGGGTTTCCCAATTTTTTTTTTAAAGCTATAGTAATTTTAGTGTATGTAAACTTCTGACTTCTGACAGAAACATTTGTAAAAAATCTCTCATTCTTCTGACATTTAGCAAATCTAATTAATTTAGAAAATTCTAATTGACCTAAAAAAGTAAAAGTAAATTCTGGTTTCATGTCAGACGATGCAAATGTGTCTTTTTATAAAGTGTATGTAAAGATATGGTTCCCGCTGTAGATATACAGTCAGAGAGACAAGCAATTGGATTAATAGAGTAAAACAATATACAATTCTGCCGGTGACTATTAAAAGGTGGATCCGATCTGCTATGAAATATGCAAAAGCCCCACCACAGAGAATGGCTGAAACACTGGGCCTTTTGAAGTACTTTGGATGTGCATGTCTTCATTTACTCGCCAGTGGATGTTTTATCCTTCTGTAGAACTCACCCCTGCTCCACACTTTTCTCTCAACATAACACCAATGCACACTAAGGGTCTGACCAGGACTTTCTTTCTTTTTGCACAGCTGTTGTTAGGGATCCTAACATGCAATTAGTAAGTTGAGAGCTTTGAAAAGAGCTAAATACAGCAAGTGCACAGAAAGTCTACCCGAATCATTGAAGTAAAAGTTTTTAGGGTTGTACAATGAGAACCGTTTTAATGAATGTGTTATGGGAATCGGTTCATCTGACATAAAGTGAAGTGGCAAAGAGCGGTAAAGTTCACTTATTGTGTACCATATGTTATGTATACTTCGAGAGCAGGATTCTACACACAATTAACTTGGGAGCTCAGTAGCGCTTCACGCCTTTGTAGCTTCATGTGTCAAATTTTTGATGCCTTTTTAATTTTGTTCACACCATATGTTGAATACAACTTACACTCTGACACAAGTGTAAGTTGTGTCAGAGTGTTTAAGTATGTCTACTGTGAGACATACCTTAAAAATATACATGTATTTCAAAATAGACATACAATTGTCAGGGAATATGTGGTAAATAATTATCTCAGACCTGGAGTATTTCACTTAAAAAGTTGAGTTGGTAACTGTCAGTGAGTGAAAATTTGTTTGTACTGTAAACAATGTCATTTAATAGCTATAGCATTGTACTACACCTTAAAGTAATTAAACTAGATCACTGAACGTAAAGCACTGTATTTGTCATTATAAATGCAAGTACATAACACTTAAAAGCAGGGTACATGTTGAACATAAAATACGAAAATATGTTGTCCCTATACAAGTCACAGAACAATACAGCAACATGACATACAGGTCAGTGACTGGGCAAGACAGGGGACAGGGGAGGACCGAGGATAGAGGGAGACAGAGGACAGAGGGAGGACCACCACAGGGGGAACATAAACACCTCATAGAATTAAGGCTCTGTCCGATAGCAGATTCTAAGGACCTTCTTATAAAGAGGCCAGAGAATTAACCATTACCCATGGATCAGCCATTGAGCCATTTTCTGGCTATAGCTGGCTGGTCAACTTAAAACAGAACTAAGTGACTTATGCCCCTAGAGGCCATAAGCACCACTGCAGGTGTTGTAGCATGTTACGTTTTTTTGTATATATTGTACATTATGCCACAACCCAATTACACAATGGAGACAATTTTTGTCACTCAAACTTGGTTGTTAATACTGCTAAAGTGGCGCTAGCCCTCAGTTAGCTTTTCCTGTTAGCCTGTTAGCCCCTTTGTCGGGATTCCATTATTGTGTATTGGGAACTCCAGCACGGTGCAGGAAAGCTGCAAGTGTGGTTTTCTGGCCAGAGACACAGGGGGAGATGAAAGACCCCCCAATCATCCCATTAACACTTATATTGTCCACAGAGGGACTACGAAAAGGATTTATTAAGGTAAACAAGTGCCTTAGTTATGCTTTAAAACATGTCAGGTTACAATGATTAAATCAATGAATCACCACACTAAAAAAGTTACACTAATTCCAATAATGCACAACAGGTTACTACTAGTATAAATGACTTCTTTTGCGCACATGAACATATGTCTGAAAACATTTTCTGTCATAAAAATACTAGAAAACAAAGTTGTTTTAGGGGGTAACTATAGACCGTTGAGACGATCCTTTGGAGTGGATGAAGCACAAAGCCACGCTGCAGCTCATAATTAGTGAGAGTATTAGTTGAACACACTTTGCTGAAGAAGGTTAGCAATGCGATCCCCAGCAGTCAACTATAGCAGCAGCAAAGAGACACTCCGACAGATTAGTATGCACTGGACATAACTACGCCTTTGAAGTAGCCAGTATTCTCTCTTACTCACTCGCAACATCAACTTTTAATGAGACCTGATATCAGCCTTTTTAAACTATGTGAATATTTCAGATAAAAGCAAATTGTTCTCACGAATACCAATAGGCTTTATGTTTTACTAGGCACCACTGTCACCAAACGAGAGGCCAGAGCAATGCCTTTGTGCAGGCAGATGTGTTGATTGATAAAGGCCAGTTTCACCCTCTCTTAATCAGCCGCACATGTCATGGGAGGATACTGCCCCGAGCTAAAAACTGATGCATAATTTATAGGTGCAGGTCAGCCTGTGATGAGTGCATATTATCTGAACAAAGATGCATAACGCTGCAATCGCTGTGTATTTCTGGGCACCTCTTTGCGGTTTGTTTTGGTCAGAGGTGGAGGAAATGGTCAGCAGTAGCTTAGTTGATCCACGGTGTGTAAGGACTGGTGCATCGTTTCAACTGTGTCCCTGGAGAATCAAGATTCACAGAAGAAATGATAATAATAATAATAATAAAAGTCGTTTAAAAAGTGCTTAAAAAGTATGACATTACTCCTCTGCGTTATGGTCCAAAACTTTGATGTTCCTCTCGGACATCTATATGAATATAAGTAGCACTTGTCTCCTCATCCATATAAAGTCCTGTGAAGCTAATACAATGGCACAGATATGGAGTGAGCAGAGGCAGTGTGGCGCTGGCTGTGACTCGGCAGGTGTTTAAACTGTGCTCATGTAATTGGTCACATGGGGAATAGAGACAAGAGCCGCACACTCCTTGATTTGATCCCTTGGTTATTGATTTCTCAGTCTGCTTCTAACAGAAATAATTGCCACATGTAATGTATTATTCAATTACAAGACACTGCTCTCAAGTTTGGGGTTTGATGGTCCTTTTTGAATCACGGAGACCTATAGATAATTCAACACTGTCAGCCCATTAAGAGGGCGAATATTAAAAAGGCAGTGTGCGTTAATCCAGTCGATTTATTAGCAACAGTGACGGCGCTGGAAGTTTGCTGTCTGCAGCCTTTGTATAGTTAGAAAAGAACCTAACTTTGCTGCGCCTGCCGCCTGTTATAGTGTAGAAGAAGGTCATAGCCTTTTATATCAAAAAATGTCTTCAAAGACCTAATGTGCTTGTACACCATAATATTTGAAAAATAATTCAAATTAAAAGACTAATTAAATGCAAAAATTTCCGGAAAACATTGAAGAAACACAAGGCAATCTTTCTCATGAATAGGCCTAAAAGATTCTCTAACTTGTGGCAAAGACATAAAGTGCAGTGATGAAAATAAAGATGAAGTGTTCTTAATTTTACCAATGTCACCGGAGAAAAAAAAAATCAACACCTTGAGGCTGCCTCTAGTGGAGTCGCTTCTTAAAGCATGTTGTAAAAGTGCCTTGTGTTTAAACATTCGGATGATGTTGGAATTGACCAGAGGCATTGTGTTAACAGGATAATCGCAGCAGCCCTGAGCACAGATCAATCCTGCGTGAGCATTGTATCAGTCTGACACACTGCAACTGCTCAGCCATGCAGCTCATGTTTATGTCTTCTCTGCGTTCAATATTAATGTTCACACTTAATTGGTCTGATGTCCGCACCACCGCAGCTGTCCACTGCCTGCTGTTGTTTCAAAGTCTTTATTATAGCCACATTCAAGTCCACTTCATTAAAGTTGGAGTGCACATTTTCTCTATGTGAGAGCCATTGCCCAAACGAATGTGGTGTGGGCCATGCTCTGCTCGTGCACACTGGGGAGGTGCACGTCTGTATAAATTATCAGGAATATGAACGCGATCGAAGATGTTAATTGCACCAATGCTTCGTTATGTGGGGAATTGCCATGCATTTCATGCAGCGATAATAAAAATGAATTTTTGAACAAAGGCATCTTAAAATAATATCTAATCTACAGAGAATACATCAAACGAATAATTCAAAGCTTTGAAATGCATCTTTGTGGCCGAAATGTTAAGCACTAGCCCCAGAAATATTGTACTCAATTCATGCTTGTCATAAAGAAAAAAAACACAAAAACTTGAGTTAATTAACAGTTATTAGAGCCCTTTTCAACTTTAATTTGACTTTCAAATATTAGCTCTTATATATAAACTATGCTCCTGGCATCTGCAAATGAGCTTTAGTGTATCTCCCCTAATTAGGCCTCATTGAAGCATGCTCACTGACACACAGTCATATTAATAATTCAGCAGCATAAGATGTGTTTAATAGTAGTCATTAAAGTGCTCTTCACTCACATTGTATCAGGCTCAACACTGCACCTTCAGCATTACACTTTATCCACTGCTACACCATGGACTTTCTTGGTCTTCTTTTTCTATTCAATCAGACCTGCTGCTATCTGTGCTTTTCAACAAAAACCTCTTAATGTACACACACAGATGAATGACTTTTTTCACGCTACAATAAAAGAACAGTCTAACATTTAAAATAACATAAGAGTAAGGTTTTTAATTGGATATTATCTGGCAATTTTTATATACGGTGCAGACAACTTGAGAATATGATAGATATATACATTTCTTGTAGTCTACTTCAGTCTCTCTCCCCCTCCCGCTGTCAACACTTATTCACCCCGTTGCCACTGATCAAATACACCTACCAAGCCTCTCTATCATTCGCCGCCATGTTCACTAATTACCCACAAAGCCTTGCAGATTTAGCCTCCTAATGGGAGATTTTCCTCAATTCCGGGGCCGGGTCCTGGTGCATTACAATGGTATTTATTTACTCACTGGGGGAAGCACCTCTGGGGAGTCTGAGCATTGTGAATGTGTTAGACTTACCGTATATTTTTACACTGTGCCTCCCTCTTGTATCGTTAATGATTGTTCAAAAGAAAAAAAAACGGGGGGTATAGGGGAATAATTGTTGCCTAAATTATGCTTATGCGGAGAACAAAGCTAAGATATCTTTGTAATTCTCTTGTTTAGGAGTGGCTTAAGCATGGAGTTATGGGAGGAATTATGGGGTAAAACGATGAGCTAATTGGCGATTACTTTCTAAGAATTTCAGCACAATGGGGCTGCCGATCGTCTAGTGGTGGATAAGGCTTCTGCGTGTACACGAAACCCTGCTCTGAGCTTAGCGTTCAGGGTTCGAGTCCCAACTTCGACAATTTGCTGAGTATCACTCCTCCCTCTTCACCTTCTTTCACCCTGAACTGTCCAGTCCGCGAAAGTCAACCAAATCTGTTTCCTCAAATCTTCTAAGTAATCAGCACTTAACAGAGTTTACAGTGTGTTGAGACTAATATTACAATAAGAGTCAAATCTTCAAAGTAATCAGCACTTAACAGAGTTTACAGTGTGTTGAAACTAATATTACAATAAGACTCAAATCTTCAAAGTAATCAGCACTTAACAGAGTTTACAGTGTGTTGAAACTAGTATTACAATAAGACTCAAATCTTGTAAGTAATCAGCACAACAGGTTTTACAGTGTGTTGAAACGAAATACAATGAGACTTTTCCATTTTGAGAAGAATAGTTTTTGATTTTGATCGCTTGCACGGTGGTCGTTTATGAGATTGCAGATCTTGCGTTTTTATATTTCAAAGTAACTTCATAGACCACCTGAGGGTATTGAGTTGTGTCAAACTCACTTTTTCTCCATGACGCCAATCAGATCTTGACTCGTGCGGTGTGGAGTGAAATTTAGCTGAATGGTATAACCTTAAGGGACTGATTTCTGTGTGAAATCTCTCTCAACCCTACAGTTGACCTCCAGCATCGTAACTCCATTGAGCTCCAGTCAGTTGTGTCCAATAAAGCCTATACGTTTTTCGTCCACACATGGGGAATGTTTACAGCCTATATCCGTTTACAAACAGGGACAAGTTTTGCTTAAGTCTGCTGCTTTCTGCATGGTTAGCTCCTAGTGCTGGTCTGACGGGAGGAGGGCGGCGTGGCACTCGGACAGGGCTGCAGTTGTGGTACAGGGGTTCGGGGATAAAGTGCAACACTTCTCTTCCAAACATGTGAGCTAACAGTGGTCTGATCAGTGATGCATTTGAGTTTTTGAGTTATCGTTGACTGGACTGGATTAATTGAGTTTGAGGACATTTCGCTTCTATCTTCAAAAGCTTCCCCTCGCTCTTGTGTTTAGAAGTAATTCTAAGTTATACGTTTATCTAAACTCTGGCCATTCATGAGGGCAGTGGTCAGGACTGCCATAACCCCACCTACTGCAGTTCTTCTTCACACTTTCACTAATTAGAATAAACTCAGTCTAGTCCAGTCCAGTGCCTTCAAAGGTTTTCTATTTGTTCTATTTTATTCTAAACACTAAATTCTAATAGTACACATTACCGTGCATTGCAATTATTTTGTACATCCCTATATGTAATGTAGTTTCTGTTCTGAAACGTGAATCTTGGGTCTATCTACAAGCACTGGACTCACATGCAGACATTAGCCTACAGTGCAGTACAGTGCGAGTAGTGTGAGTATACGTGCTATGAATGCAGCGTAAATGAAGATGAAAGCTCGCGTACTGTACAGGACATGTGTTTGAGGGGGGCTCTGTACATGGACTCATGCCATCGCATTTTCAACACGCTCTCCCGCCAGGATAGGAATCTACACATTAATCCCCAGCCCTTATAACTGTGTATTTTCACTTGGGTATGTCAACCAAAAGTAAGGGCAGGAATGCTACAAAATCCAATTACTACTGTAATTATACATAAACACAATATTTTAATCAGAAAACAATATATATTTGTTTGAAAATAAATTTGTTTTTCTTTTGAGAAAATTAATTTATTGAATTGTTCATGTTTACAACAGTTTGTAAAAAAAAAAAAAAAAGGGGGGCATTTTGATATTGGACACTTATTATGATTTTTTTTTTTTTACTACAGTGGCTCTCTTTGGGACCCACGTTCAGCCTGTCTGGACATGCCACATCTCAATAAAAAATATTATCTTCAACATAGAATTAGAATTTTAAAGAAAATCTGCAGTTTTGCCCTATTATAATAAATCATCTTCAAACTTAAATTCAAACAACTGGACTTGCATTTCAACAAGAAGCCGATGTTTGGATCTAAGGAGCTTCCTTATGGCTGTTTTTTTGTGATTGCCAGGCTCGCAAAAAAAGTTTCAAGATTGAATTTGCGACCTCGTCACCACTTTAAGAAAGTATTTTCTCTCAGTTTTGTGATCCAGGCATTTGGCTGGCTGTGGAAAAAGGATCACACTGATAATTATCCTGCGACCTTCTTGTGGGTCACGATCCACCAGTTGAGAACCACTGTTTTAAATAAATCAATGAATAAGAAGAATAGAGGCTTATTCATATGTAACATTAGGTATTCAACTTTCACTGCGGTAAATGTGTACAGGCAGATCTGTAAGCTTTACTGATTACTGGAATGATGTGTGTAATAAAATGGTGGGGTTTTACATTACAATGACAATAAAGGTCAAGCTGGCATTTAATATTTCACAATGCTGTTGCTTTCGCGACGGGCACAAAATCCATTAAGCTGAAACAACTGTTGATGTCTTTATTAGGGCTTTTTATGCAGATCAACACATAAAACAGTGTGGTAATAATTGCCCAAATTTTCACAGCGGGAGGCAGCTTTGAAAACAAAAATACTGAGCACACTCCTACCTGTGCCCCCCTCCCCTCCCTCGTCTCCTAAACCTGCCAGGGCGATCCCTCCGCCCGTCTTCAAACGCAAATCAAGACGCTTAATAACGGCTGCCACAACACTGGTGGTTTTAACTGATAACCCCTCCCTCATTTTTAACATCTCACCCCCGCAGAGCAGAGGCACCCTCCTCGATGATTTCATTTACACTGATCAACGCAGCTACAATGAAATGACTGATAAATATAAATGCTTTTTTTAAATTTACAATAAGATGGAAAGGAGAGGTGTGTTTTGTTGGGCTGCATTATGCATTAGAGAATGTGACACATAAGTATATTGTTGTAAAAAAAAAATAGCTCTGTTTGCTTAATACATGTTTTATGTATGGCATCTAATTAAGATTTATCTTATTTCGTAGAAGGTTGTAGAAAATTAACAACATAATTTCAAATCTTTGTCTGGGGGAAAAAAATGTGTATTGAACAATCACACCAAATCAGAAAATATGTCCAAAGAATGACTCAAAAACTGAAATGAACTGATGTGGGGGGGGAAAAGAAAAGATTTTTCAAATACTCATGAAAATATTGAGGGAAAAATGCAATAAGCATTGAAAATTGGAAAGGCGCAATACATTAGAAAAGTAACATTTGCTTTTATGTGCTATAATCTCGTGCATAAACTGTAAAATGTTTTATGAGCGCATGTGCAGCTGCAGTACATTTGATATCCAGATGGGGGAGCCAAAAACTCAGCTTTCAAGCAGCTCCACTCCGCGATAGGACCTCTGTATAAGATGTGAGAGCAGCGCAAAATGAAGTAGTAACTGCTACTTAATATAATAATACTTAAGCAAAAGCAGCTATTCAACTATATTTACTAGATAGTACGATATTACAATTTTCTTCGGGATCAATAATAATCTATCTATCTATCTATCTATCTATCTATCTATCTATCTATCTATCTATCTATCTATCTATCTATCTATCTATCTATCTATCTATCTATCTATCTATCTATCTATCTATCTATCTATCTATCTATCTATCTATCTATCTATCGAGTTGTATTTTACTGCATATTAAAATAAAACTAAACTTTTCCTGGACCCATAACCATATTGACTGAACATCAAAAATCGGTTTAAATCAAAGAAGAGACAAAAAAGTTAGCTTTTCCCTAAAAATATCATTAAATCCATAACACTCAAACAGCATAACTTCCAAAATATAAAACTAGAAGCTGAAAATGTGTTGCAAATGCTTCTTTTTTTTTAACAGGCCGAAGTTATTCAGAGTACTGCTAAAACTACTTTTACTACTGTTACACCACACCTCAGAGTTTTTGGATGGCTCGAGTCTGTCCACGTAGTGTGTTGAGGCACATGTGTGTTGACCCTGAACTAAAAAACACAGGGAGGAAAAAAAAAAAGCCTTATTTTCTAAGCAAGCCCCGACGGCAGCTTCTGGGCGATGGATGAATAATGGCTGAATTCAAGTCTAACACATTCCACCCTGGCACTGTAAAAAAAAGCAGAAAAAAAAAAAAAGCTAATAGCCAGAGCAAAACAAGCACATTTTTTGAACATTTCACAATTAAGAAACAGCTTTAGTGATTGAATATCCGGATGGCGGCCAAGGCACGCCTGCGAGAGTGAGATGAAATGCATTGCTGCTGGTTGTGGAGATTGCTGAATGCTTCACAAGACCCTAACTATTTAGATGTGCCTCAACAACACTGGAAATGACTCAATTTGACACGGTGTGCACAGAAAATATAAGTATCTGTGTTTGTGCGAGGGGAAGAAAATATGGAAGTCATTGGTGTCTGGAATAAATGGGGTAAGATCAGATGAGAACATGTATTTTATTATGGGAGGGGGGGTGGGGACAGGAGGGGGTTGGGGGGGGGGGGGGAGACATTTTTAGAAACGGGTTTATACTGGTGTTTTTGTTGCCTATAGTGGCTCACAGAGGTTTGACTCAATTTTACAGTTGGTGGACATGTTATGATAGAGAGGCACTGATGATGAAGTACAGGAGCGGAGAGAGGGGAGAATGCTACGAAGCGGACACAGTGGAAAAAAACGTTGAAAAGTTGAGCCTTCCCGACAAAAAGGTGGAACAAACAGATGGTAGTTTTCAAATCTGAAACAAAAGGCAAAATAAAATCCCCAAATGATGAAAAATGTATAGTGGGTAATATAACTATACAGTTTAGTCAATTCACAGTAATTGAAAATGCTACTTTTTCAATACAAGCCAGACTTCCACTCTTTTTTAAGACACAGCTCAGTTAAAAATGACAATAACAAAGGGGTAAGGGAGGAAAAAAAAAAAAAAAAGGAATATTTTTTTTATACACTCCACACACAGAACTCTGGAGCCACGGCTTTGGGATAACCTGACATAAGGAAAGAGACATCTTCTCATCAAAGTGTGTCAAAAGTAGACATTAAACGAAACTAAATCAGCACCAGAACAAAACAAGGCTAAAATGAGGAACATCATGACTCAAACTGAACTTTTAAGCATTATTAAGTTATTCCGTTTAGGCAGTTTAAGCACAAACACCATAATCAGACAGAAAACATCAGTGATTTGGATATCACTTCAGCTAACATTGCAAAAATGATACTATTACTGCTTTCTGAGAGGCCGATTTCAAAACAGGTATACAATTGCCATCATCATCACATCCTCTGAACAACATCTGCATATTTGTTCACCCACAAAGCTCGATAGCAATGTCCGGTGGTGCGTCAGACCCTGATGTCTTTACCTGGTGTCCCGTCTCTCCTCTTCTTCTTCTTCTTCTTCTTCTTCTTCTCCTCCTCTCTCCTCTCTCTCTCTCTCTCCTCTCATCTCTGCGCTTACTTTTGGCAGCTGTTCATTCCTCCGAGCATCGCAAGCCTGACTTCTCCATTTTATCAGCCCCTGGTTAGAGCCCCGGCCAGAGAAATAATTCTGCAGCAATTACCATATGTTGTGATTGTGGTTTTGGATCAACACTACAACATCTGTGTTATACTGGCATCTGGGGCACCGTCAGCCGGACTTCTCCCCCCCCTTCCCTCTCCCCTCCCCGGACAGCATTCCTGAGCTGCATCTAGCGAACAGGTGCTCTATGCTCGCTCTCGCCTCTCCCCTGTCGAGAGCTCAGGGCTGACCACATGGCCGGTCTCTGTTAAAGCTTTTATATACACGCTCGCATGTGTATAAAAGAGTAATTAGGCGCTCGCACACTCTTAAGGCAAGCGGGGAAATGCACAGTCATGTATTCAGTGCCCAAGGACTTATCTGCATCCAAACGTACTCTGGACAACAACCGTCTCAAATAGCCAATCGGGGAAAAAAGCGGCACAAAATTCATCTCTGAAAATAAAAAAAAGTAACATCGCAGCTCAAGATGACTTCTCTTAAGAAATACAAAGCGAAACAAAAACGTAACCATTCGCCATCATCATTTTTCAGCAAGATTTTCCCCCAAATTGTCACGGTTGCAGGAAGGACTAGACCATAAAGAAGCCGTCATGTGTAATTTAAACGGATCGCTTTAGTGTCCGATGCCAACTTCCAGTATTAGTCCATCCTAAATGAACGCAGACACGAGCCGGGCATCAGCTAGTGTTCATCCCCACAGGCAAGGATCACAATGAATTACTGCTAATTAAACGCACAGACTGGGGGGATTTAGACAATTCATTATCTCTATAAACTGGAAACATCCATCAACATTTGTCACGGCCTCAGAACAGGTGCATGATCCTCGTGGGCCTAGAGATGACAAGAGCGACGCAGTCAAATTAAATGATTTTTTTTTTTTGTGATGGGTAATGATGCAGTCCTTGAGATTTGGAAACATTTACGTATTGCACAGTATGAGAAAGACTGCGATATCCGATAATGGTCTTAAAAATTGCAGTAACAAGTGCACCTCATTTAAGTTACAAAAGATTTCATAAGAATTTTTTTGTCTAAAATGGAGCAAAACTGGAAATGTCTATTCACTTTTGGACATTTTTAAGCAATCATACTTTTTTGCTTTAACCTGAACTGTGCACATTGTCTCCAGTTTGGTTTCACCCATATATAAAAGCTTCTTTGGAAAAAAGCGTCGAAATAGCAACAAAAGAGCGACAAAAATGTGTGACAAAAAACGCAACCAAAAAGTGACAAAAAGCAATGAAAATGCAACAAAAAAGCCAAAACGGAAAAGTCACAAAAACGTATTAAAAAAGCAATTAAATAAAAGGCAACGCCATGAAACTGAACTGCTTCAATGAGTTTTGTAGATTTGGGTAAAGCTGAACTGGAGAAAATGCACTTGGTTGAGGTTAAGGGCTAGGTCTGCTCGATTATTGAAAAAAAAAGTCATAATTGAAAGCACAATTATTCAAATATCTTTATTTCACTTATTTATTTATTTATTTCAAGCATGATTGAGGAGAGGTCTCTGTTTCACACCTGCCCCCTGCTGGCCAGCCCAAGTAATAATAATGTAATGTAATCCTTAGTTTGTCAAAATGTAATCTAACTGTTAAAATTGCTACGTATTGTTTGTCTTTTCTTTTTTTTTCCTATTTTTTTTAAGTGTAATAATCGAAATCGTAATTGAATTTGGTTTAATTGCACAAAAATGTGTAAATCTCGATCAGATGGAAACCTTTGTGAAAACTTCTCGTGATATTCATTTATGTCACCTAATATTGTGAAGAACAATCTCTTTTTTTTTTTCTTTCATTCAAGCGCTTCAGTACACACAAACAAAAGGCTATACGTAAATGAGTGAACCAACTTTTCGGAATCAGGTTGAAGAAACACTCTTGTGTACAGAACGTGTGCTTCTTCTTCTTTCCCTTCGGTCTTACCATTGGCCGGTGTCAAACAATCCACTAAATCACAATAGTTTACAAGTCCCGACCCCGAACTTGGAGCTCGAATTCATTTTTCAGCGCCGTGATTTATTTCATGTGACACAAACACATGAGGGGACGTTTAAGTCAATCACTCCCCCACCATGTCACCTCACTAATTCACCAGAGCTGCAGCAATTAATATTTTAATCAACCCGATTCATAAAACAGCCCAGTCCATAAAACAGTCAGAACGCTGCCTTTCCCCAAACCAAATATGTCAATGTCTGACTCGGCTGGAATACAGTACACTGCAGGAAGAAAGTCTGAGGCAGGGCAAAGGAAGGTGTAAGAGTAACGAGAAAAGAATAAACAAAGAAAAGTGTCTTGGTTGAAGCTTCATCACAAAGGGTTCTCAATCTTGATGGACATTATGTATTGCTGCAATCGCGTTAAATCTATTCTGTCCTTGTCGTGCACCAACTTGTTTTTATCCTTTATCCGCAATATGAAAAAAATGCAGAAAAGCAGAAGAAATGTATTATGTGAAACAGTGCCAACATGACAATCTGTTTTGAAGAAGAGTATAATTAAGAGACCAACACATTTTAACATCAATGGAGCAGCACTTGGCTCGGCGCAGGAAGGAAACGGAAAGAATTAAACACTTAGTGCCTGACCACAGCGTTGCGTTTCTGAATAAATGGCGAAGAATAAGGCAATTAAAAAGAAGCTATTTCAGTTCATAAAAAGATGGGGTAAACAGTGGGTTAGCAGCGCAGGAATAATCTGAATCACATTTTGAGCAGCCGTAAATTTGTCAAAGTGCAGCGGCGAGAGACAAAGACCTGGGAGTTATCTCTGACTAATGCCAGAACAAGTCGGCTTTCATGGTCTGTCAAATAATTCAATTATCCATAAAAATGTAATGGTTATAGCTGGGTGTATTTTTTGAGAAACCACAGAGACACTTAGCGCAAACACCGAGAGCCACGCAGTCTCAGTTTGCAGTGCATCTGCTTATTATTTAATTGACTTCACTGTTTTTTTTGACGGAACGATTTCATAAAACAATGAGATTTTTTTTAAATAATATAGACAATCCCGAAACAAGCTTCTCTTCCTTTTTGAGCCCAGGGCTCCAGACATTTGCTGAATGTCTCTCCCCACTCTTCACCCACTCTTGCCCCCGCTTTTCCTGACAAAACAAAATGAACTATTAGCAGCACAGCATTCATCTTTGTATCGGTGTTTGGCAGAGGCAAATCGAATCACAACCCCATTACTAAAAGGTTTATTTAGACTTTATGTCAGTCTCAAATAAAACCATGCATTGATCAGCAATTTTCAATTTAGAGACGGGTGCAGACAAACAACTGACACTCAATGCTCAAAATATGGGCCTAACATATTTTGGCAAGAGCAAATTTGTGAATCCCCTTTACAATGTCAAAGAAAGTAATACAGATTCAGCTAAAGCATAGACACTGCAGGCACATTCCCATTCTCAGTCAATTTCTAAATTCCTGTCCGCGTGTGTCTGTCTGTGTGAGTGCTGGGTGATCGCTCGCTACCAATTGCGGCTTGAAGTAGTGTAGATTGCCGCCTTTGACATTTTCCCATTGTGCCCGTCGCTGCAGCAGGCAATAATTAAATATCAGGTGCATACGGTGCACTTTAATTTGACATGTGTGCTCGAGGCAATAAACACACGTGGTGCAGTGGGGGCCGCATAATTGCGCAGGAATAAAATATATCAGGGGTGAGAGGATCATTGTATCAGGTATACACCATGACAGCTCGTTTGATCATTACGCCGAGGCTAAAGAGGTTGGCTAATTACTTGTCATTAAAACTCACCCTCTAATCAGGGCTCGCTCTTGCATAAAAAATGTCCCTATCATCGAGATAAGTGAACAATGCCCTCCACCCTTTAGGAGAGCCTCCGCCGCGAGCTACGAGCGCGGGGGGAAACACGCTGCGAAGTCATATGTGCTGAGTAGGTTTCATCTGGCAGTCACGTTAGAAGAGATTGAAGATTGAAGGTTGAAGGCTACAAAACATGTAAAAAAGAACATCATGAAATAAAAAAAACAACAACTAATATTTAGACGATCATTTTTGCATGCAGGGTCATTGTTCTCATTGCTTTCATTCACGTTATGTTGCATTAAAGATTTTCTGGCGGAGACATGGTTTACACCCAGTTTATTTAGATCTATATAAACCCTTTTTTGGACCTGGTTTAATCCTGATTTAATTTTCTAAGATGGAGCTTGGCGTGAAAAGTTGGAGAACCCCTGAAATACTACATGGTACTGTTATTCTGTCAGTGTGCTATTACAATTAGTAGGGCTTGTATACAGTATGTTACAGGCAAAGTAATGCAGCCATTCCCTGTACTCCTACATATAGGAGTACAGGTCTACGATGCAGAACTTTAAAAGAAAATCTTTCATGTAAACATTATTTTATAGTGAAAAGATTTGTATTGTATTTTCCTGACTATAAGTCGCACGTTTTTCATAGTTTGGCTGGGGGTGCGACTTATAATCAGGTGCGACTTATTTATCAAAATATATCATTTCACATGTTTGTCATTTTCATACAGACAGCTGCTAGAGGGTGCTCTATGCTTGTGTACCAGAATCTGATACTCCTGTACCACAGAAGATTTAATCGAGCAGCAGAAAGAAAGTGTGGAGTGAGCGAGAAACTTGTGATAGCAAAAAGTGGAGGTCACTCTTACAGCAATCAAGAAACAAAAAAAACAAATCACAGGCTAAAAGCTAGATGGCCACAGCGAGAGGAACAAGTTTGCAAATGGGTGTTTGAACAATGTGCTGTCCGGAGAGACTTGTCAACGGTGCAGCTACGTCACAAGGCTGGTGCAATATATACTCCGGAGAGACTTATATATGTTTTTTTTCTTCTTCTTCATTATGCATTATTTGGCCGGTGCAGTGTATAGTCCATAAAATACGGTATGTTAACTAAAATAAACTCAAAATATATTATCATTATTATTACTTCATTCACTTACTGCATTCACATCCATCCCAGTCAGTGTCATGAAATCTCACAAACAAACTTCTTTAAACACCAGTTCCATGCCAGAACAAATGGATGGGGTGGTGCCGGCGTGGAAAGTTCATAAACTCTAAGCAGCAGATGCATTATATCAGTGTGAGTGGAAATGACTCGTCCATGTCACAAAAACCAGGAGTGCCTCTCTCCATGACGCTCAAAGCTGGCAGAAAGTGCTCTGGTGAGAGACGCACATGCATTATTAGCTGACAGTGTCATATAAATAATAATGCCCATAATGCCAAGTGCGGGAGCTTGTGTCTCCGCCAGGACGCTCAACAGGTGCACCTCTCACGACAGCAGCGATTCCATTTTGTCCAACAAAGAGGCTGCCACCGCGGATGACTTGTGTCTGAAAGCTTTGCCTGATCATTCTTTTATGTGCCACCACTTCCCGGGAATGCCGCACTGTTCCCATGCAGGAGCTCATGATAATAGGCTGGCCGGGACACAGCAGAGACAGGAGCGAGACGGTTGTCAGAGTGGATCCATCGGAGGCTCACCCACGGGACATGCGCTGCACACCACACATCAGTTATACACCGGCCCCTCCCTCCCTCACACACACAGACTAATGGTTGTCATCTCAGGCCAGCGATCTTGTCCTGTTGTCGTGTAGTGCAGAAGGTACATCCCGGGGTTAGTCACAGGGTTAACATACAGAGGCATGGAGTACAAGAACATTCACTACGGGTGATTTAGAGACATTCTTTAATGTTCCATAGTTTAACCTCTTAACACCCGCCTAAACCGAGCGCATTTTCTCCAGTTCAGCTTTGCCAGTGAAACAAAATGTGTCTCTTTGTGTTGTTGCCATGTGGCTGTTGTGTTTTTGTCACTCTTCTGTTGCTTTTTTGTTGCTTTTTTTTTGCCACATTTGAATTATTTTTTGCCACATTTGAATTATTTTTTGTCACAGTTTTTGACGTCGTCTTTCATCTCATTTTGTCTCGTTTTTGTTGCTGTTTTTGACACTTTTTTGAAGAAGCTTTTACATGTGGATAATGACAAACTGAAGCAAATGTGGTCAGCTCAGGTGCTGATTAAGAGGTTTAATAAAAGGTTATTGTCTATTGTTTTATTTGTGTATTTTATGTATTTTTTTAAATTAATAAATAAATACATTTGCTAATGATCTCATCTGAAATGTGTCTTACTTGCTGTTATCTTTTGTCATTCTTTCATTATAGGTCGTCACATGGGGCATAATTTTCATTCCGGGTAGTATTCCTGTCACAACCAGACACATTTCCGGGACTGAAGTGGACAGTGTGGTGACAGTATGAGCTCAGACTACTGGGACTCGTGACCTTCTGATTTTGATTAAGTGCTTAAAAAGAATACAAATCTACAATCAATCTGCAACAAATTACCACTGATACGAGTACTCTCAGTGACTTTCATTTGTAACTTTTCAGAACAGCTCCCCAACCCAGCCCCGCTTCCGGCGCCTCCTCCACTTAAACTACATTTGTGGAGGGTCTTGCTCTTGTCCTGTTGTCATGTAGAATCCATTAGCCGGTCGCGGGCACACAGGAGGCGCAGTGGATTGATAAAGCAGCAGGGCGAGTGAGGCGGGGAAGCAGCTGAAGAAAAAGGAAACGTTTCATCTCGTGGCCGCACTGTTACTCCACAGCGACCCGAGCTGAAGTAGGCTGGAAAATTGATGCTGTCTTATACATTACGATTGTACTTGTGTGTGTGCCATGGCTATGTAGTTTTTCTTCTGCCGCGGCAAGGAAAGTGGTCTCTGGTGTAATCCGAAAACATGTCAAATGCTCTTGCTGTCTGCAGAGGTACAAGATATACGAGCGCGGTGTGTTTGGTAGGATGCGCTCAAACGTGCACTAACGTGACTCCTTAAAACATCGCACAACGGCGAGTCTCTTGGTCAGAAGTGGCTTGTACAAAGTCTCCGGCATGTTCGCCTGCTTTTCCCGGCTAACGTGCGCGAGCTCTAATGTTACTTGTTTACTCTCCTCTCCCCCATTATTTTTTAATTCATTGCCCACGGCTGCCAAAAATGTCAAAACTCCTGTTACAAATTTTATTTCTCAATACTCGGCACCGCTGCGAAACTATAGAAGATGCTTTAGTCTCAGTGACAGCGCGCACTGACTCATACTGCGGCTTTGCTAATTAGATTAATTTACAGGCAATTTACTGGGAGCCACTGGATAGTTAAGAGGCCATGCATATGCCTTTAATTTCCATTTTTTATTATATTTTTGCACGAGGAACCAGTGAACACCCAGTTCTTAGACAAATCAGTCACGAGAGCAGCATAATGGACGGAGTCAGACCTATCAGACCATTTTACCATTGCGTTTCATTTTCACATTTGTACTTTTTTTTTTCTATCTCAGGATCTCATCATTTTTGAATAGTATCTCACAATGATGGGAAAGCGTTTACCCTTCTGTGTCCAAAGCCTCTTGAATGAACCTGTTCACTCGCCCTACAATTCTGATGGGCGCCTCATATTGATGGTCACTGTTTGTCACCGTAAGCTGCTCTTTCACAGTGCCTCTATGATGATAATTAAACCCATTATTCTGTTCGCTGACCTCCGGATGCACATAATGGCCAGTTTGTACCTGCACTACATTAATGTGTCATTTTGTTTTGCCTCCGTGTTTGTGTCCGGGTTGGTGACTGTGTGGCGCGGCGGATTTCCTGGGGTCCGTTTGAAGGGTGCCACTGCTCTGCCTGAGATAATTAGCGCGCTCTGACCTTCTCATTAGAGCCATGAGACCGAGCTGCCTCGCCCTCCCCTCTGCCCCGCACAGGCCTGCCACAGGACAATCACTATATCAAAGCCTCAATATTTATTAAAGACAAAAATTATCAAAACACACAGGGCAACCTTTGAATTAGCCACGGCTAATATATGCAGATTTAAACGAAAGGACGTGCCTTACCCCCAAAATCCCAACTAATCAGGGCTGCTTTCATTTTTTTTAACTATTATTTTTCATTTTGTGACCATGGCTGTGCGGTGCTTCAGAAAAGTCTCCCTGCCTTTGTTTTGATCCCATTTGTTCTGGAATCACGGAAACGGACTGATATACAGTGTAAACGAGTATATTTAGCTTTATACTAATTTGGGTCCAGCATGAAGGAAGGGAACACTGACTTTTGACCCCAATGACGCTGCATCACTTTTTGGATCATTTTAAGTAATTATCAAAGCAACAATGTTCCCATCTAATGCTCTGATAATTGATTTCATCTTGTCTTTGTTCTGATCAACCCATTTTTCATCCTAATGCCAAAACATGTATTGTGCACAGTCCATTTCGTTTGGCATTGCAGAACGTGTCCAAAACATTTTAAGCGCTCTTTCTTTAATTAGTGATTACTGTTGGAGTAATTATCACCTCCAATAATGAAACTCTGGACCCATTCAGGCCTTTTGAACTATTCTTCACAATTTGTACCTACTTGTTACAAAAGCATAATGTGTTGTTGGCCACAGGTAAACACTGCATGACAAGAAACACATCAGCAAATAAAAGCATATAATACATTTGTGTTTGAGGATGTTCACATGTGGTGTCCAAGCCTGTGTTCTTCCTTCATGAGTAATCTTCAACTCCATTATCGCTTTGTAATTATGTAATTAGTACCAGACTCCCATTTACTGCGTAATTTTGCACGGATGGAGCGTCATCTTTTGATTAGATGGAGATGGTTGTGGGGTTTTTGGTGGTTGAGACAAACAAAAAAGCATTGTCTGTGAGCAGTTAGCACGCGCTTCAAAATTTCAAACATTAATTTGCAACATAAGGCAGCGCGCTGAGACAACAGAATGGAAATTGACTTTGGTTTTTATGGAGGTCACAATGTGTTTGCCCTCGTACAGTGGGAAGTGAACTTCAGAGGAGAACACTTTATCTTCCCTCAGAGACTTGTGGAACAATGCATGTGTGCAGCAAAATCTTTGGTCTATAAAGAGGCCGTAATTTAAAGCACTCTGGATAGTTTCATATTCTTAAAACCATTTTCTTTCTTCTCTTGGCTCAGAATGTCATATAAATCACAGAGTAAGGAGAGAACAATATCGTTATCCTATTATCACTAAGGTTCAATAGTGCACAGGGATTTAGTAAGTACCATGGTGGTACTGTCATAAAGTTTTAGAACTAGAAGTTACGCGAGGCAACAGTGGCTCAGTGCTTAGAGCAGTGGGTGGGGAGAATCCTTGCTCTGACTGCAGCAGTCTGCTGTTGTGTCCTTGGGCAAGACACTTTAAAAATGCCCATGTAAAAATGTAGTGTGAGCAATGGTGCCGGGGTATATCCAGGGCAGCCGTTCAGTTTAATACAAATGTTAAGTTAAGTGTTTTGTTTGTCATTATGCAACTGTACAACAACAATCCACTGGGGCAACCTGTAAGGAGCACGTGCAGCGTCCGAGGACTAATCACCAATATCATGCCAGGCTAATGGTTAGAACTACCTGCACCTGGAGGAAAACCCTCCAGACATGGGAAGAATATTCAAACTCCACAAAGAAAGGCCCAAATAGTCTGGGAATTGAACCTGCAACCTTCCTGCTCTGAGAGTTAGCCACTCAGTTTCCCACGAGGAAATATCCTAAAAGAAAAAACTTCGGAAGTAGATAGGTGATTCCTACTGCCTCATTGAAAATAAAAGTTTTGGATGAAAAAGTATAAGGAACGATAAGGTTGAAAAGCCTATTTTGAACGTGCTTTATCATTAAGTGCTTTACATCCCCTTTGTGTCGAGTGCCTTTGAGGGGTTTTTTTGGTGCCCTTTTTCACCACGCAAACACCTACTTTTATTTTGAAGAAAGCACAAGAGCTTTCAGAATTAAAACATATTATAACCTTCAAGGAAAAATTCTACTTAAGATTTGGTGATACGTATCGTACCGGCAATAAATTGTGGAGCACTTGACAATACCCTTGACGTATAGAGGCATTTATGTCTTGTATTCTGTTAGACTTAACTTTCTGAGCATATTCAGCAGCATAAAAACCTCCAGATTGGGCATATATAAGATTTTTCTTTAGCCATTGTAACACTGTATGTACTGTATGTACTGTATGTACTGTATGTACTGTATGTACGGCAGGGGTGTCCAAACTTTTTCCACTGAGGGCCACATACAGAAACATTGAAAAACAACTGGGCCGTACTCAGTAAAGGTCAGATATAACTTCACCTCTATGGCATGTTAGCAAATTCAATAAAATGTCTTTTTAATTGAATATGCTAAAGTAAAAAACAGCTTTCATCACAGCTTTCTATTAATGGATTTTCATTTATATTACATATACTCAATTATATATATATATATATATATATATATATATATATATATATATATATATATATATATATATATATATATATATATATATATATATATATATATATATATATATATATATATATATATATATATATATAAATAAATCATTTGTACACCCCTTTATTCCCGTATCGCAAAGTTGTGAGCACAGCCCTATTGTCTTAGCAGAGGTCTCAGTTCCTCTAGCTTCCATTGAATGATTATTGCAGTTTGTACAATCCTTTTTTTTTTTTACTACTCTGCGGCACATTTTGCACAATGAAAAGAATAAAATAGTAGCATTTGTTTCATTACGGAATTGTCTCTCCCCAGGCATTCAATTTTTTTCTTCAAACTTTTTGCACAGTCCTTTATATCAACACAAACGCATTGTAAACATGTAACATGGCAGGCAAAAGGCCCTTAGATATCAGAGTCAATCATGTGCATTGTGGCGACATGTGTTAATTGAAAATGACATGAGGTTAAAGGACTTATTGAGGCAATGGGGGCACGGCTGATTGTTATTACGGGGAGGCAGCCCCGGGCACATTAGTGTGGGTTACAGTGTGTTATTAGCACCAGTGTGTAAATACAGAGGTGGTGTGACAGATGCGTACCACAGCAGACACACAACACGGCCTTTTGAGAGGGAGAGACGCCACCCAAACCAAGTCATTAGGCTCGGTGCGGCACCTGCACAGTTTCCTCCTACGTAAAGAGCTGTATAAATTAATCAAACGCAGCCTTATGCACTTTGATGCAATTTATAATGCACATTAATGAGCGCTGACAGCTGTAACTAAAAGGCAGAATGATGGCTTACAATTCAAATATAAAATCAGTGCAATAACAAAAGTCATTTGCATTCGCAGATTTTTTTTTTTCACCCTCCTCCGTCACGCTCTATTTTCATCTTTATCCAGCTTTGATTCCTGCTGTTTTATCAGAAGCCCAATGCAAGTGAAAAGACTAAATGATCTGCAAATTGATGCAACACTCCAGCGTATGAGCTCTAATTGTACATTGTGTGAAGGTATGGCATTGGATGATAAAAAGCCTTTTCTCCGCACCTCATTTCAATCTCAATGTCTTATCAGTTGCTTTTGTCGCGCCACTGCTCGCTGTTGGGCATTCACAAGTTCCACAGTTAACACTTTTAATTACTTTTCATTGCCATATATTCCTTTAGAAGGCCAACTTTTCTTTTGTCGGGAGATATTTGCGACTCAAAATAAAGTGGGAAGCGAAATTTACCACCAAACATTGTCCTCGTATGAAAACATCACAAGCGGTGCGCGCTGAAGCTGACCTTCAGAAGTGCTAATTAAATTTTGGGCGTGTGGCGATGCTATAACTGATTTCATTCTTCGTTATGGCCTGTAATGACATTTCTCAGCTGTCAGAAGCATCGCAGGGGGTTTACTTGTGAGCGCTGCAATGATTTCAGCTATTATGGCAAAGGACACATTTGGGGATAAGGTATGTAGACATAGGAAAAAATGTCCTGGATTGTTTCATTGGTACTGGTACTAGCATAACTGTTTCTTTTCTGGGGGTTTGAACGTTTCCAGCTGAATAAAAGGCTTCAACAGGTTTATTGAAAAGATTTAATTAAAAAGAAGCATGTAGGTCTATGGTAGTATAGAATCTAAAGTGGTGCATACAGTGGAGACTACAAAGAGCTTTGCGAATGAGAGGTCGTTGTCCCTGGACCGCTTCAGACACAGACGTGTTATAAATACAAATACAAGGCCCTCTGGAGTGTCCTAACACCAGGTCATGAACAGCTGGTAAAGAATTCTGATATGAAAAAGTAAAAGTATGAAGAACATAAACCTGCCGCTCATAATCAAAGCAGTTAAGTGGATGATATAGGAGAAGACTGAAGGAATTGTCGCGTTTCTCTGCGTGCTGTGAAGTTGTTCCACAGATTTTCATCTGATGGGCCACTTGTATTCGGATTGGGAGATAGTTTTGGGTCACCCATTGTCAGGATTTTAGGACATGAGATTATTAGAGTTGGGTTAGTGTTTATTTGCTGTTCTGTATATTCTACACCAGCACATTGAGTAACGTTACCTTCCAAAGTACCACTATAGGCCTAATCCTGGACTAAATGTCTAAAGTGGCCATGAATCAGACAAATTGCTGAAGCATTAAAATCTTTTTAAAATAAATGATATCTTAATTAGCAATGAACTCTCAAGTACCACAAAAAAAGAGAAAAAAAAACCCACCAAAAACACCTCTAATCAACTAACCAAAGTATATAAAGGCAAACAGATTTTTACAAAAAGGACATTAAAGCAGACACTGACACAGACAGGTAGCACAAGCTTAAGGTGGACAGAAGGTGCAGTAAAAGACATTCGGCATGGTGGTGCAGACGGGGCCTTTCTGTGTGGAGTTTGTATGTTCTCCGCGTGTCTGTGTAGGTTTCCTCTCAGTATATGTTCAGTACAATAGGCCAGAATGAATGATGTGTGCGTGAATGGTGGTGGTCAGAGGGACCGTTGGCGCAGATGTGTGCAGTCGCGCTTCTGTCGGTCTACCCCAGGGGAACACTGTCTACATACGTAGCTCACCACCACTGTGTGTGGAGTGAATGGAGTACAAATCCATTAACTGTGCGAAGCGCTTTGAGCAACTTGTGTCATGTGGAAAGCGCTTTACAAATAAGCTTCAATTCCAGTCCATTCTTCATCCACCAGGATGTGAAGCGTCAGCAGAAGTGAGAACTGTCAACACATCATGTTTGACCCTGCCCCGTTGTTCATTAGGTTGGACATGTACAATGAGAGGTGTGTTTCTGGGTCATGGGGACTTCAGGTCCTCCTCGTCACCCCGTCATATCAGTCCGACCAAGTGAACCACCAGTGTCTTGGTTAAATATTCATATTCCCTGTCAATAATTAAATGCTCATTATTTGAACCTGAAGAGTGCTGTGATTCCAAATTTAATGTGCCCCTAATGCATGGGGCGATCGCCAGGCCTATTAGTCAGACTGGCATGATGAAAGCTTGATGCATACCCATTCTTTCACAGGTAAAAAAAGAAAAGATAAGAAAGAACCCATGTTTCAAATAAAAAATTTAAAGCAGTTGTCCAGTACTTTTGAAGAACATCTGAAGGTTTTTGTATTCAGCCACTGTACAAGACTGAGAACAAATGTCTTACAAAGAAGCTTGTTATCCCACTGGCTTAAATTGGACTTTTTAAAAAGGGAAAAAAAAGAGATTTTGGTTGCTTGAGATCAACTACCTGGAAGTTCCATGCACACAAGACACACAAAAGCAATTTATGCAGGCAGACACATTATAATAAATATGCAAACAAGACTTGTTACGCAAAAGCACGGGGTTCATATCATAATACAAGCATTGTCCTGAAGCTATCCACACTTTCAATTATCTCTAAGAGGAATTCAGCGCATCAACACTCTCTCTAAAAACCAAAGAAATGTTAATCTTTACTCATTTGTGTCTTTGATGTCAGGCATTTTTCATTGTTTGTTGTTATTATGATCTGAACAGGGAACAACTGTGAATTTTCCCCAGCTGTCTTCTGTAACGCGTGACAGTGTGTGCGCTCGCTAAATGGCTCAAGGTTCTTTTTCGCAGTAAACACACAGCAGCTTGTCGGCCCCATTGTTATTACCCTGTTTGTATAATTAGTCGTATGAGAATCCCTCGCATCAAAAGCGGTGCCCAACAGCCTCTGTTCTGAGAAAGAACAGTGGCCCATGTCCCACAGAGACAGAACATCTACAGGGCATCAGGGAGAAGCTCATGCCACCACGCTGCTGTTTGTGGCAGCTGTGCGGATCCCTGTTTATCTGATATGACATTTCAAAACAAAGCTACCAAATAAACAAAAAGTGTTCCTAATAAATTGAAACAAATTTATTTCAGGTTAGGCACAGTATTGTATTAAATCAAACTAAGAAAGCATCTTCTTTTACAGTACATATTGCAGTTGACCAATGGGGAATGAAATTGATCTTCTTCCACACCCATAATGTTAGACACACCGGTTATAAAAATCTCAATTATTGCATATGAGTAATACAAAGCATACATAATATGCCTTCTCTGACATACCATTTAACCCGTTACTGACCCTTATGTTCGATTATGTTGGATCAACTGAAATCTGATGTGGTGCATACAGTATCTCTGTACATTGTCCAACACTAATAACACAGGGAACAGATTTTCTTGCATATTTAAGCATGTATTTAGCATGAATTAAGCACGTTTATTTCAGTATGACTTGTATGATATATGATTTATTTACATTTAAAGGTAATGTCACCACAGTGTAAAATTCGCTTTCATGTCCACGTAAAACAATTCATCCTTCTACCCAGACAGCTGGTGAGTAAAGGCAGAGCACTTGCAGTGGTGGCCCCTGAAGAAAAGGAGAGGTAAGTTTCTCAAATGCCACTTACTTAATAATTATGTTCTATATAACTCTCTGCATCCGAAATAATTACACATACATTAGACAGAGTCCCATCTCATTAATGAGGCAGAACTAGGCCTAAGTTAGTTATCCAAGTAAGTTTGTTGTAGTTTTCCATACATTAGGCTGAATATTGCAGTAGCTCATATTAATTCCTCATCCCTGCTTATGAAATAGCTCCACTCCACTAATGACCTGCGTGACCCTGTGTAAGTGTGCAGATAGGAGAGTGCTGAATGCCATGTGCTGAATCTGCTGCACTTTGAGATGTGCCACTGAACAATGATGGCCCGGCGGCTACAAGTGATGACAGAAAGTGTCACAGGGCATTTGCACAAATATGATTGACACCAGCAGAGACGCCGCTGCCATCAATTTAATAGCAATTATTATTTAATGCATATTACTTAAAAGCATATGCAAAATTAAGACGTGGTCACAAAAACACATTTTATATGGTATTTAAAGAATAATATGCATAATATATTGGTTTTGAATATTAATGGCGGAGAGAAGTTGAAGCATTTCTTGTCTTCTGCTGAGACCGTTCACTCTCATGATCGCAATTAATAACTCAGAAAGTCAGAAAAGAAGGAAGCAGCACAAAACTGAAGGCTTTTTACACAGAGGAGAAAAGCTGCCAAAGGGAATTTCAGTCAGAGTCAGGCGCAGTTATGTGTAAGAACAAGAGACCGGCTCCTCACGGGGATCAGTCAAGAGAGCGGGCAAAGAAGCAAGTCAGTGATTTTCTAAGACAATCCGTTCTCCACACGCACTTCAGCAGCAATGATCGAAATGCAAACGACTGCTGTACAACTCATTTACCTTAAAATGATTTTTCATATTCCTGCATCTTTTTAAAATCATAAACATGTGTGCATTTGTGGATGATGATATTCTCTGTACAATTCCCTCCAACATTTCACACAGGGAATGTGTGAGCACAAAACTCTTAAGTGGTTTCTTACATGTATACATGTTTTATATTATAAAGTGAGATAAGATAAGATTGTGCCATTCAAAGATCTTCAAGTCAGAAATCAGCATCAAGCAGCTGCATTAGCAGATATAAGCAGATGAATCCCTTGAGTGTATCGCTGGCCTGTTTTGTTCCTCTGGCATTAGGATTCTTGTGGTAAGTGTGATTGACATTTTGACAGGCTGTCATCACTCACACTGCGGCCCTGTGTTAATATAATTCAATTATAAATGAGGGCATGAATATTATATTTACGTGGGGGCTATGGGGGGGATTCAGTGTTCCTTTAGACATTAACAATTAAAACGTTTTAGCGCATAGTGTTTAGCATCCTGCTCCAAAACACAATGCAAGGGAATTCAATTCTGTGACAGCAGTATAAGGGCGGCCTCCCGTGCCCCTGACCCAGCGAGGTTAAAGGTTACTGTATTTGCAAAGCGGACAACAGACAAACCTCATTATAAGGACAAGGACGGAGAGAAGATGAAATGGATCTGCTTATTTTATTTTGTGGAAAGCCCTGGGTGAGTCAGGCCATGAACTGACAGCCCCTATGTAATTCTTGACAGAGGAAAACTTTGTATACAGACAGTCTGAGCAACATGTTATTAAAAAGATGAGCATGGCCGTGGAAAATAAATAAATAAAGAAAAAATACTGATTAAATTTTAAGCAGCCGGCGGGCCGATAGTTTGCCTGAGGCGTATTTGTCAGTTTCAAAGGGTGTTTTTATTAATTTTGTATTTTGCATTTTGTTAGTGGAAAGAGCTTACTCCACCGGGAGCGCCACAAGCTATAGCCAGCAGAGCCTATAGCAGTGAAGGGAGAGGCGCGGAGCATCCCAAGCAGATCCCAAGCAGAGAGAGAGCTCAGTCCGGGATCGCCGGCATTAGACCCCCCACCCCGAGCACCCCATCCCACCCGGAGCTGCAAACCCACCCAGAAGACAAAGCCTCCCTATAGGTTCTGATGCATCGAGCGTGTGAATGCCTCAGCTTTGTTCAGCAACAGTAACAAATCCTTTCTTCTTTTGAATGACTACATTATTTTGTGCCACCTGGTACTTTTTAGCAAAGTATTATGATTTTGGATGACCGCAGGTTGCCAGGATCAAAGGCTTTGTCCATTTTTTTTCAAAAGGGCAAAGCCACATGACACAGTTCTTCAAGACATAATTGCACAGTAAGAAAAAAGGTTCAATATTCATATTGAAAATTGAATTGCAACGAGAGTTGATCATACAAATGTGATATACAGCACTAAATCTTTGAGGGTTGCTCACACAAACGTGCACACACAAAAGCACCGATCAGCTCAATATGGGGCAAGAGCTTCCTCCCATCAGGATTCAGTTAAGAAACAAGTGAGAACATTTCACATGAGCAATAGAGAATTTACACCTACACTGATGATTCTGACTCATGTATTGTCTGTTCTATGTCCTCACTCCACATGTAGAGGGCCAGACACACAGTCACATTTGAAAGATTTCCAACATGCTTTATGTTGCTTTGGCACAGTTTGCACACAGGATGCCCTTCCCAACACACCCCTCATCCTTTTTTCCAGACTTGAGACAGGTACAGACAGAGACTCTGTGTGACTGAATGAAATGCATTTTAACAACTCTGTTAATTGATACTTTTATGTCCTGAAATAATGACTAACCCCAATATGGCATCATAAGTTCAGCCGCATCACAAAACAACTCTGAAGAAAACAACTAAAAAACCTGCAGCCCCTCACAAAGTGCACGCAGCCAGAATCAAACAGCATTGAACACTGAGGAGCAAAGGCTGCCCTCCGGCTATAATTTGCCGAAGTTTTACCTGCTGCTGGTCCGGTCTCTGTGTGAGCAGAGACAAAGCTCAGTGAGTCTATGCCTGCCTGTTTACCTCCAAGCGCACGCTACACCTCTCAGCATTACTGGCTTGTTTTATAGAAAATTGTTGTGTGTGTGGACTTTCAAAAGCTGACAGCTCTAATGATTTTTCAAAACAAGTAGCCATCTTGAACATCAGCTTTCATCCAACAATGCGCAGAAGCCAGTCAGACGGGAGCGTGAAGAGGGAGATGTACACCGCACTTTGTTGAGTAAAGGTTGACAGAGTTAATTAGGTGACTCCAAGGTGACTGCTGCTATGTAGATACAAGTGAGGAGCCGCTAATCATGCCCCGCACCTTTTCACCCCACATTCCCCAGCTTTTGAAGTCTGATTCTGTCAGCTGCACCCTACGATCGCACGCACCTTTCGCTTTCTATGGAGGGAAGAATGCTTTGTTTGTTACGGCTGATTTGAAATGAATCTGAAATAAAACAAGAAATTATATTTAAGTGATGCGCTCAAAGAGGGAGAATCAAGAGCGAGGTGTCTTTGATTTGACTTTCCCTTTCTACTGTGAATTAATGCAGGTCCCGCGTAGTAGTATGCGCAGCAGGCAGGGTTAACCGGGAATGCTTATGAGAATGGGAGAGACAGTGACACTTGTAAGATAAAAAGAATATATATACATATGATTACGGAGGTAATAGTCGGTGGCTGTAAGATTCCTGGGGGCTTAATCAGACGTGAAGGGACTATAATATTAATTTATTACAACGATGTTTGTTGCTATTCATTGAGGGTGACAGGTGATTTTTTTAAGCCTGGTTGAATATAAATGAAATGCATGTACCGATATGCATCTTCAGCTTTCTATTCATTATTAACTATTGACAGGTATTTTATCATTGACTCATCTCCTCATAATATTCTCTTTGACTTTATCTAATGCAGTGAAAGATATTTTGTTATTTTAGTGTGTTTGAGGTAATCTTGTTTTTAGTGATTTGATTTTGTTTCATTGATTCATATAATTTAGTTTGTTTGTCACTGAAATGTATACGCAGTCTTGGTTTGATATGTTTTATGATATTCACTATGCACCGAACTTTGGAATAACTTTTAAAAAAAATAACATAATAATAAAGCAGAATGGATGGGAAATTACATACACATTACTTTTTGTTCTGTCCTCTTTTTGTTATAATTTGACATTGCAATACAAGAATCTCTTGTATCTAAGAATATTGTAGGATTCACTTCAGTTCCCTGGTGAACGTTTTTCTTTTTTTTTTCACTTGATGATTCTGGTGCAAAGTCCACACTGACCTTCCATTTAGTGCTGCTAGTGCCTGTGTGTTCCCAGGTGAAAATAAGGCGGCTTTAAAACAGTAATACAGTGGTAAACAACCTTGGCTCTGCGTCATGCCTCCCAGAGCCCTCTAACTGTCTGTGGGGCTCCCGGGCTGCCTCTTGTTGTCTGACATAAAACACATAAAACAACCCATCGATGAGGTGCAAGGTTCAACTCGAAATACAGCAGAAGACCATTAAGAGGGTCCCAATGTTAACTCAATCCAATACCAGGGCGTACAGTTAACCCTGCAATACACCAAGCAATACTCTTCCATTAGGAGAATAGCCCAAGGTGGAAAAAAGAAACTGCCTTGCAATTTTAGTCCAGGGGTAAATGCTGCATTATCTACCATGCTAACATTGTGCAATAAGAATCCACTAAAACTATTTTTTGTATCTCTAATGGCACCTTAGAGAGTAGGTACCTGAATCTGTTTCTCAATTAAAATAAGATGTGGACCCAGGTAAATGCTATATCTTATTATAATGTTTCCATAGGAACACTTAGGAACATTAAGTGCACTTAAAGGGACAGGGAAGGGGATACAAAAGGACTGTTGAAAGCAAAACCATGTTTGATTTGTACTTAGAGAATCTCTGACCAAAACATTTTCCACTGTAGTAAAAAGGGTTTTCAAAGTTGTGTACTGGACTGGGTTGTTTGAATTGGGGACATTTCTCCTCCCTTCCGAGGCTTCTTTGCGCTCATCTGTTCCTCTTAAGGATGTGAGATTTGCCATAGACACTGTTTCAGCGTGCCTTAAATCATGTGTGTACAACAGAAATGATTCTTCAAAACGAATACAAAGGGAAACATCAACAACACGTCCACAATGTTAAAAACATTTTTTTTTTAATCTCAATGAGTTTTATCCTGGATAAATAAAGGACAAATAAAAGAAAAATAAATACATTTTCAATCATTAATGCTTGCTCATTTGGGACGACACGTGGTGCAGTGGGTACCTTGAGGAACCGTTCAGTGTGCCTCTAAAAAATAATATTTTTTTAGAATTATGTACAATAAAAGTACAAAAAGATTCTCTTTTTCAGGGAATCTCTTTATTGGCCTTTATTACTTTTAACCTCTTAACCAATCGCATTTTCTCCAGTTCAGCTTTGCCCCAATCTAAAAGCTTATCGATGCCTATAAGCCAGTGTAACACTTAATTTAAAAGCTAAGACCTACAAAACTGATCATAACTTTTTCATTGTGTTGTTTTTTTTTCATCCTAGTTTTCATCGCTATTTTGACACTTTTTTTCACGAAGCTTTAAGATTTGGGTAAAGCCAAACTGGAGAAAATGTGCTCAGTTCAGTTGGGGGTTAAAGGGGCTAGATGCAAGTTCGCCATTTTATACTCACTACTGCCACCTCAGGTCATACGTGTAACTGCACCTTCTATATTAAGCTCATGCATGACGGGACTTCGGACCCGAATTAACACCATTTTGAGTGACAGTGCAGGATTTTAGAGGCAGTTGTGGTGAATAGGTCTGGGCTCATTCTACACATTAGGACATTGTTGGAACATGTAGGGGGAGGAAAATACATAATTTTGACATTTTAAATTCTGTATACTCCCTTTAAGAGGCTAATAAAGGTCAAACAACATAAAAACATAAAGAAATAAATAGGGATAAATAGGGCCGTTCACAATGCCACAGAATGGTTCAAAGCAAGCCATCATAATTCTAAAATGGTGTAACTGAGCAACACCACCTTTCGTTCATGCCCAACTTGAAAATATATATTGAGATATTTCCCACCTCCAAAAAAGCAATCAAGCAACAACAAAGCAAAACTTCATTGGGGAAAGTAGTAACACTGCAACTGTTGTTAATATAATTCACATTTTTGAACCTTACAGTATTTTTCCCATTTCTTTCCAGCCAAGATTTTTTCATTTAAATGCCACTTTTATTTCCTTTGCAGCTGCGCCTGGTGGATGTCCTTACTTAATTCCATTACCTTTGTATTGCTTCTCAATCTTTGGTGGCTCGAGTATCAGCGCTGTGGCTCGGCTGTCTTTTAGTAGTTCTGCCTCACTGCCTTTGGATAGAACATGACAGTTACATTAAATGTCCCCATGTAAATTGCTGTCTACACATAGGAAACAAGCAAAAGGAAAAACAGAAAACACGGAACATTCATCGCAGCCATGACAGGGGGAATTACAACTACATTTATTGTGTCGGCGCCTCAAATGGTCCAGTCTTCTTTAGAGTATGCAGCAATTTTACTGGGAGTCCGGGCTGAAAGATGGACAGTAACCATAAGGAGGAGTGACAGAAACGTTCCCAACAAAGCAAAGGAAATAGCAGGTCAGGAGACATCATAAATGGCAGGAAAGATTAAAAGGTATTTTGAATTGCATGATGGACACGTCAGCTGTACAACATCTCAGCTCTGAATGTGAATAAATGCATTCTTAGTTTTTAGGGCTACTAGATATTAATATATTGTTGGCATGATTCCCTGGATTCATAATTGTCCTCTGGGATGATTCAGCGTTTTAATTAATTACATATTCTAACTATAGAATGTGCCTTGAATTTCTTGATAAACACCAATGATGAAAACATAAGAAAGTCCACATTATAGCCGAGGCCGTATTTTGGAGATCAAGCTTTGTTCCCGGTTGTTTGTGGTTTTGTGATCTCACTCCTGTGAAACAGAAGGTGTGTGATCATAAGACACTGGTACACACTGCAGGCTTTTCTCCAGAGAGGTGGCCATTCTGAACATGAAAGTTGGACATCACCAGGCGATGGCTCTATGATGTACTGTGGAAGACTTACCTAGCAGCAAGACCCATGCAGCCACTGTCACTGTGTTGCCCTGACTTTGATGCTTTTTAAGATGGAAGACTGTATATTGTGTTTCAGCACACCTTTTCTAGTTCACAAAGTCATGTCTAAGAAGTATATCAAGAAAGAATAGCCTAAAATGAAAGTTACAGTATTACTCATAAATTAAAATCACTTAAAGCAGAACTAAGTAACTCATGCCCCTAGAGGCCATACGCGCCACTGCAGGTGTCGTAGCATGTTGCAGTTTTTTGCTCATTAATTGTCCGTGAGAGTAAATACTACGCTGACAGAAAAGACAAAGGAGAGAGGGATATTTGTACATCCAATTACATAATGGAGATACATTTTCTTCAATGAAACTCAGCTGTAAATACTGTTTAAGTGGCGCCAGCAGTTAGTTTTGCGCGTTAGCCTGCTAGCTTCTTCTTCGTGATTCTATTAGTGTGTAGTGGTGGCTCTGACCTGGAGGCAAGAAAGTTGCAAGTGTGGTTTTCTGGCCAGAGGCACCAGGGGGAGTTGAAAGACCCCCCAATCACACCCCCAGAGGGACTATGAAAAGGGTTTATTAAGGTAAACAAGTTACTTAGTTCTTCTTTTAATAGCTTGTGAAATAGCGATTTGGAAATTTTAAAGCCTCAAGCCAAACACCAAAGCTATGTCAGTCATTGCACAAAAATAAAAGATACAAGCCTATTATGCAACAGCCCGAGCTTTGCTTAAGGGATCCTGACAATATCCCTTTCAGGTGGAGCGATCCATCATTATAATGGATGGCAGAAACTTATCCCAGGACATAAATCTGGCAGGCCCCAATAGCAATGTGACACAGCATCTAATTACAACGCATGTCTAATTGAAAGATCCCTGGAAAATAGAGGGGCGTCTGCTTGCAACTGTAGCGCGGGTTAAGAAACTTAATTAATTATGAGGCACCTCCCTCTTTATTCGGAGTCAGTGGCGTCCCTGCCTCAGTGAGCTGATGACATTTTCAGCCTCCCTTTCATCCTTCACTGAAATGAATGGCGTGGCAGGAGCGTTATCAAATGAGCTGTAGAGGCAGCCAGTGAATATGTCATTGAGTGTGACTGCTCCCTGAGTGAATTGTGATTTATCCGTGCGGTCCTCTCGTCATGTTAACTGACTCGCCCCAGGCCCCGCCCCGCCCCCGCCCCCGCGCCCTCTCGCTGACAGGCTTAGTACATCATTTGGGGGAATCTCTAGGTGAGATGCTGCCTAATGTAATACAGGGCGCTCCTCAATAACACTACCCTTGCATTTGACCCCGGCTATGTGAAATTGTTCCCATTTCCATTCTTTAAGCTGCAGCCAGCTAATCAATACTGCACAGCCGTCCCGTTATGAGGTGTGGGAGGCTCTTTGTGTCTGGGACAGCAAAATCAGTATCCAGACAATATAACATGCCCTGACATTATATGCAACAAAACGGAGTATAATACAGATTTATTACAATTTAACCCCATTTAATTATATTGTTTAATGTACAATGGGGTAAATAATTGTATTGTCTGAATCTTTGAGGTAAGCCATCTGTCTGAAAGCAGCTTTGTAAAAATAAAATACTTACAGTAAATTATCTTTTTTTTTAGTTAGACGAATACCCTTTAATTTTGTGTTCACAATAAGTATTTTTCCATTCAGAAGAGCAGTGTGTGTTTAATATCTGTGCTGGGGACTGGCACAAAGGACATACTGATCCGAAATATACATAAATGCGTAAAAAAAGCTGCTGTTTAGGGTGTGACAAATGGCCATTATACATTACCATTCTTCTATTATTGAAAAAAAAACCTCAAATCTATTGGCCTCTAGGAAAGTTTGACCTACTTGTGTGGACAAAGTTATTCTCATCGTCTAGTTTCTGAAGTCCCAGCTGACATAATCTTGAGAGAAACTTCATCACAGCCGATGATGTTGGCATGATGTGCCTCTTATGTTGTTTATGCCTGAATGAAGTTGAATAAGTAGGCCTCGCGCCCTGTTTGGCAGAGACAGTGCTTCTGTGTACATCAATCACACAACTGTTGGAACGTTACTGGGACAACTGAACCCACCACGGAAAACTGACTTTTACCAAGAAGGTGGTGCACTTTCTCTTCAAATCATTCCTATTTACCACTCATTTATATCATCCGCCCTCTCGCCCTCCCAGCCCAGCCCCACCTGAGCGTGATTAGGAAGAACTCAAGTAGAGCGTTGAAAGGCTGCCAGCAGACACTCAGCTCCAAATCAAAAAGAGAATCAAAAGAGTGGAGTCTTTCTCTGCATAAACATGAGTGCTGTGGAGGTGGTGGTGGTGAGCGGCACGACGTGAACCACTTCTGATATCTCCCAGTGCTTTCAGCATGCTGTGTTGTCATATATCCTTCCCCTAAAATAAAAATGTATGACTGAAGTGCAGACAACATTGCTGGAAGTATCGGGGAAAAGTTTTTATCCGGTGTTTAAAAGTCCCTTTCAAGAATTGGGTTAATCATATTATCTGATTTGAATGCTAACAAGGAAACTGTCATCCGGTATTTTTTTATTTTAATTGTACTACGCAGAGTATGAGCTGGAAGTGATCAAGGTGAGAAACCCTTCCAAAGGTGGTAGTGAATGACGAATGGCAAATCAACCGGACATTTTGGTGGTGGACAAAGAGCAGAGGAAAGCCGCTGTGGTTGATACAGCAATACCAAGTGATTGAGGAAAAGTAAGATGAGTTGCCAGAAGAATAGTGAGGGCTCAGTAAGTGAAGAGCCTGAGAAGGCCTGGAGGGTGAAGGCGTCAGTGGTGTTGGTGGTCATTGAAGCACTTGGGGCAGTGACCCCCAAACTGGAGGAGTGGCTACAGCAGATCCCAGGAACAAAATCAGACGTCTCAGTCCAGAAAAGTGCAGTTTTAGGAACAGCAAAGATACCAAAGAACCATCAAGCTCTAAGGACCCAAGCATGGAGGAGAGATGAGCGAGAGACTGCCCGTGAAGGGCGCATACAATACAATACAATATTAGTATTGTAATGAGTGTTTAAGTTGAAACCAATTTCAGCCAACATTCCTGAAGTGCATACACACATTAACATACAAAGTTTCACATTAGCCCACGCTATGTTGCCTGTTATCCATAGAGACAGCTCATTTACATTTTTGATCAAATGATCGTGCATTTTTTATTTGTCTTTGAAATTAAAGACTTCTTTAATCATAGTGGATGGAGGGAGACTTAGCCGACATACTCATGTGTTTCTGATTGCATTAGAAGTGATGTGGCGTAGCGTGATGGATATTTAATAGTTGGTGCTGTCCCTCTGTATCATGTCAGGAGGCTCCGCAGCTCTCCATACAGAATTGCTTTAATTATTAGTCCTATCATCTCAAGAAGAGCAGGCTGAAGAAACAGGCCAGTTCAAGGTGGTTGTCAGAGTCTCTGGATGACTTTATAGATGTCTGTGCATGGAGAGGAGGGATCAAACTCACTCTGCATCCTGTTTGTGGCATGCTTTCTTCTTCCCCGGCCTCGTGGCAGTGGGGCCTAATTGCTGTATGCATCTTGTGAGGCCTGCACTAGAGCCCACGGCACCCCTGTAAGAGCCCCAGGCAGTGTGCTGATCCCACCTCTCCCTCCGCTACGTTAAACTGTCATCTTCTACACGCTACATGCTCTTAAGATTGCAACAGAAAGCTGATTTTTCCTGATTAAAAAGATCAAATGTTAGTCATGCCAACATGAGCTTCTCCAAAAAAGTAAACGGCACAATTGCGTCACGAGAACTGGAAAGTCTATTCTCGACAATCCAAGTGTCATAATGAATGAATATGAAATGGCCATAGAAATTTCCAAAGAATACTTTTTGGTGGGAATAAAGAGGACAGATGAGAGCAGAGGCCAGAGCGTGATTATGTGAGGGGAGAACAGCCACTCTGACGCTGGCACCTCCAGCACATGGGCCATCTGGATGACAATGCTAATCACTGCCATGGAGGCCTGGCTGGTGTGGATGAATGGCCATCTCCAGCTCATCAGGCACACAATGTTTTTGTCTGGGTTTGCCAGGTCCGCGAGCCCTCCAGCAGCCCCGCCTCTTTCCTGTACACACTCCATCACTCTGTGGCAACATGTGTATGGCTTCCTGTCAATTCAGGAAGTCTTGGTTCAAGTCCCAGCCACATTAATGGACCAGGCAGAGGATACTTAGTAATTTCCTATTTCCCTATTGAAGCGATTGTTGTTGGCGATTTCCATTCAACCCCAAAATTCGGATCATTATAGTATCTTTTTATTTCTGAAATTTCCTTGGTCAGCCATGCAAAAACGCCAAGGTGTTTTTATGAATTTATGTTTTGTGATGGAGTCTTAACCTTTGTCACAGTAACTACATAGCCGTGGAGCAGCCCCAGGCAAAATCCCATATTCAAACCCTGTGCAATTGTCTGGAGAAAAAGATCAATGTAGTGACACATGTATTTTCATGACTGATCAATCAGAGGTACAAATCCAATAAACATGCTTTCAGTAAAGCATATGCCCTGCTTTATATTTTCCTTCAGGATAATGAGGAGAATAAATTAAGAAAGACACAAAGATGTTCGCAGTAACATTGTGGCTTTGGTTGAAAGGAGAGGCCTGCAGTGTGGACTGTTCATTCTGATGGCTTCCAGCTGTATAGCACTGTGTATTGTTACACTTCTGGTTTGGGGCAGGCTTTTTATGAGTGTCCCCAGAAGAGAGAGAATGGAGAGGACCAGCTGCTTGGCACTGTGGGTCCTACCCACCCATAGATTTGGCTGCAGAAAGGAATATGGTTTCGGCGTCTTAAACTGGCCTTAGAGTAGGCTCAGCAGATATTGAATGACAATTGAGGGGGTATTGGGAAAGATGAGGTAACAATTTCAAACATCTCCTCTCTAAATAGCTATATAGTTTGTAACTGAACGGTAATTATGAATTAATTCAAACATTGAATCATAGAGGTGACTAATTAGATATTGTTTAGATGATTATGTCAGATTTCTGTTTCGTTCTCACTGATTTCACATATCTAATTTTAGTCAACTACATTGGAAAGGGTAAGCGGGCCTTAAAAGTAAATGTAAAAAAAAATAAAACTAATAGGAAATGATCTGTGGCCATTTTTACAACTGAAACCAAAACCAGAATACTGCAGCACACACAGTTTTGTTACTTTTCATTGTGCATTTGAGATGCACTGCACCCTCTCCAAAGTTTGTGAACAGCCTCCTCCATCTTGCAGCTGGGTGCGCAGTGCCACAGTTCAACTTCCATGTGGCTCTTGTCGGAAGCCACTTTATTCTAATGCGCTGTGGCTTTTCAAAATCCAGTCCCGAGTAAGAAATAAAAGCTGGGGACAACTACATTACTGTCCGACTTGTCAGCTTTGTTAAATATAAGCCACGTCCGTCCTGCCAGGGCCTTAAAAGCTGAGTTGGCAGTGCTCGCTCCCGACAAAAGCAGATAGCTGCAGCTGTGAATTTGGGGGATAGGAGAAAGGACACTTAAAAGCATTTTCATACGTTTTCACAAGGAGCTCTTTCTGTTCGCCCATGAATAAATAACAAGCAGCGTGCAGGAGAGGCTAGATACAATTATCCACTCCGCGGAACGTCCCATGTCACCACAATGAGAGTTAGAGTCAACGCGCTGTCAGGTGCAGTGGCATTCAAGTCCTGCTCACAGCACTCGGGACGGTCTCGCGGGGCACAAAGGAAGAAGCCTGGACACATTACCCATAAGGCTTTGGGGGTGTAAAAACATGGCCGAGCTAGGAAAAAAAAAAAAAAAGTCTACATGGTGCACAGAAATATGTTCACAAAAATCATACAGACCCCAACTATTATGGTACGGAAAAATTTAAGCGACATGTGGAGAGGGAATAGAAAAGGAATAGGGTTGTAGCTTTTATTGTGAAAATCTCAGCAAAGGGAAATAATGGGCTATGGACAAACTTTGTATTTTAGGCAAGGCAAGGCGTGTTTATTTATACCGCGAATTTCGTACACAAGGCAACTCAATAGAAGGATATGCAAAATTACAATCAGGTTAAGTTAGGCAAATCTCTCTTTATTTACTGTTGTTGTGTTACTATATATTGATTCATCTTTCTCTTTTCATTGCATGTCTAAGAATCCTGTCTCTACACTATTGATCTAATTGGACATTACATCCATTTAGAATAATGTTGCGTGTCCTGTCGCTTCTTCTTCACATACTCCTAATTTATTCCTAATTACAATTATCTTTCAAGTATGGAGTCATTTTTAAGTAAATCTGACATGTGCGTCTGAAGTATACAGTTGTTGATTCCAGCGGTCCACGCTTCAGTAGAAACTCCCTCAGCTCTGTCTTTTTGGATATTGAGATGTTTCACGCAATTATGGAGAGCTCATTGCTCACGTAAAAGCTGCTATGAATTCAATTACAGTTTGTCTATAGGTTGCGTTGCAGCACATCAATGCTCCGACATGGCTTTTCTTATCTAATGAGTTGTTTGATTGATCGTAGGAGAACAGAGGCGTATAGTGGAGATGATGTGAAAGAAGGACCAGGGGACTTCATCTGAGAGATACATTGGGGTGAATAAATAACTGAGTAAAATGCCTTCAACTGTATAATAAGGAAACAATGGTATTCCCTTAACCCAACAGTTCTCTGTAGGATTCATAGATCTACACATTCATGGTTATGGACGCATTTGGAGACAAAATCAATGTGTGTTTTTTTTATATATATATTTATTTCAGCCAGAGGAATGAGATAGTAAGAAGAAAATTTCTCATATACCAAAGTATCGTGGAATCCAGCAAACTGAAACAGTTTTGTTTTTTTAAGTAAGGAAAGAGAAAATGTTTTTGTCTTGTTTTTGTTATTAAACTAAAGGGTAATTGTGCAAATACATTTGTGCAATTTGAGCAATTACAGTAAACCAGTCATCAAAATATAAACATTAAGATTTAAATAATTATTATTTCATCAATATTTATTTTCTTTTTAATTTTTTTTTAAATATGTTTAATTAGATTTTTTTTTCTTTTTTTTTCTTTTTTTTTTACAAATGAGAGTAGCATTCACTTACAGTTTTAGTAATAAAGTGACGTGTGGCTAGTTCATATTTTCATCTCTCTTTATTTACATGCTGGCAACCCATTGAAATTGCCTTTTGAGAATTGATTTCTGCAGAAGCACAAAAAGCCTGGACGAATGGTCCAGCCACAATATGCCTGAAAGATGAGAAACTCAGCCCTTTCCAGCCATTTACTACAAACCTTTTTCTCCAAAGTGCTCCAAACGGAGCCATTACACCATTGAGGTGAAAATATTTGCTTTTATCACCATCTATTTGAACACTGGCCACTGGCAGCCAGCAGAACGCTCACTGTGTGGCAATCACTGTGTGGTTTGCATGTCATCATTTCCAAATAATTTACCAGCTGCAATTAGCCCAGTCTGGTTGTCGGCACAGTGTGCTGGTCTTTACAGAAGGAGTTAATGTATTAAAGGCACTAAAATAAAACATATCCCTGTACAGTATCTATATGTGTGCATCACTGATGATTGCACACACCAATTGAATATAAAAATGACCTCCGGATGACATATTAGAAATAAACCTGTTTGACAGGCCCGTGTGTTAGAACAAATGCGAGACATGAAAAATTGTTTGACACACTTTCATAAAAGCAAGTGGCGGCAACCCATCCTTTAGCATGTGGTAATGGCCTCTCGTTGTTAGATTCAATGGAAAAAGCTATTCATACTGTTATGTGATTGAAAAGAAAATTGAATCCTTTTGATGTTATAAATGTGTCTATTACCGCATTTGCACACAAAATTTCTATGGAAATTATAGAGAAAGGAGTGATTCTCTGGTGGAAATGTTTGGGAATGACATATTGAATTCGATTCACGGATGAATATCAATATAGAGCATACAGCACAGAACAACTCCAAAACTATATGATTTTTCCCTGGACTGAATGGCTAAAATTACTATACAGTATGTATGAAACGGGTTAATGAATAGATGTTTCTTGTGTTCTAATGACCAGTCTTTCAATTTACTGCTGAAGTTATGGCAAAAATGTACCTCTGTATATGATGAGGTGTAGTTTTATAGAAGTTCAACAAAGGTTCATCTGAGGGACAGTTTATCAAACTTTTATTAAGGAAAGTGAAAACAAAGTTTAAAGGTTGTAATACTGAATACTGAAAATGCAGGGTTTTAATTCATTTAAAATGTAATAAAAAGGTATGTTTGTGAAGGCTCTCACTTGTCCAGGAAGTATTCATTCATTCATTCAAGCTTAAATTGTCGACTCGACAGGACAGGACAGGACAGGACTGACCAGTCGACAATTTACACTTCACTACAATTCAAAGGTAATTAAAAAACATAAAACAATGGGCAAACATTATTTTCTCATTTAAATGTAGTTAAAAGCTTAAAGGAATAGGCCACCGTTTTTACATACTAAAATATGTTCTTACCTCACTTTAGACGTGTTAATATATCCCCGTCTGGTCTTTGTCCGTGCGCTCTGTCACGCAAACGGAGCACATACGCAGCCTCTCCCACATGTCACATAGCTCCGAAAAAGCTCACGATAGAAGCTACCAAGCTCTTCCACGTGTTCCCTATTTAAATAAAGTTACGTGAAGTGTTTTCATGCGAAGTATATTTACACAGAAATGTAACATGTCGATTTTATAAGCAAATAAAAAGGGGGACTATATTGTGAGGCGTAATGATACGAGGAGTAAAATGTCCGCGCAGTAACTCCTAAAGACTTCCCCCGCTCACTTCCGTCAATAACCTTTAGGAGTTACTGCGCGGACGTTTTGCTCCTCGTATCATTACGCCTCACAATATAGTCCCCCTTTTTATTTGCTTATAAAATCGACATGTTACATTTCTGTGTAAATATACTTCGCATGAAAACACTTCACGTAACTTTATTTAAATAGGGAACACGTGGAAGAGCTTGGTAGCTTCTATCGTGAGCTTTTTCGGAGCTATGTGACATGTGGGAGAGGCTGCGTATGTGCTCCGTTTGCGTGACAGAGCGCACGGACAAAGACCAGACGGGGATATATTAACACGTCTAAAGTGAGGTAAGAACATATTTTAGTATGTAAAAACGGTGGCCTATTCCTTTAACTATACACTGTTTAACATTACATTTTAAAGCATGTTCTTTAACAGGGGTTCTCAGACTGAAAATATTTGCCATTCCAAGTACCACATCATAAAGTATTCGACTTTCAAGTACAGTAAAATGGTAAATGGTTAATAGACTCAACTTCACACTCTCATTTATACACCAATGTACCAAGGATATCTGAAGAAGTCCAAGAACCACTAGTGGTACATGTACCACAGTTTGAAAAACACTGTTCTATAAGTTACACCTGCCAAACAACTGCCTGACGACACTGACAGAATCAGTATTCAACAAGCTCCTGGTTTAACCTGTGGTTGAACACGCACTTCCTTCTGATCACTGCACCACAACATTATTCAATTGCCTTAATGAGTGCATTTATAGACTATTCAGCTATGCTCATATTTGATGTTTAAGACCTGTTGTAAAACATTTTGAAGTCTCAGCAAATGGTTGTAATAGGCTTCTTTCAGGCCGGTGATAATGATTATGCATGTATTCAAATGAAATTAAATCTCAAAGAGAGAGAGATGCAAGTCAGTTTCATGTTTGTGAAGCTATAGAACACTGCAGATCCAGACCAGGACTTTTGATGTGCCACACAAAGGAATAATAATCAATATCAGTCAAAAGGTAAGGTTCAAAACTAAGATCAAAAGACCACATTATCCAATCTTAGAATGTAAGGAGCGGATTTTGCAAGAATGTTTAGTAAATAGAAAAAGCAGATGGCTTAGTTATATCTGCACTCATTAAAAAGTTTTACGCTCCAAAGGACACAAACTGAAAAATATTATTAAAACTGCTGTTAAATGAAATATGAGGGAAATATTTATTGTAATGAGTCTTTTTGGCTTCCCGCAAGGGTCACAAACGTAAATCAGTGAAGGGATTCTGCAATCCTTTAGGACGGATGCCCTTCCTGACGTCATTTGCTTTCCCAAAGTAAAGCATGAATTCAATTGTGTGAAAACATCTAAACTGAATGAGCTGTGGTCCAGGTCGCTATTACATCAGGTCCTGCATAAATCTAAAAACTTTTCTGCCATGCATATTTAACATCTTTTTGACACAGCACTGAACTGATTTAGTGACTCCAAAAAACACTCTGATGGTTTGACAAATACTCCAGCTCAAATGGGAAGATGCTGCATGTGAAGGATTTTGAAAGCACTTTGTGAACGTGACTGCTGCGCCCGAGGACAGTGGGTTCTTCATTAGCATGTGATTAGCGCGCGGTGATGGAGAGGCCTGCCGAGTGGCGTGCTGTGCTGTTCGGTGTTGTGGCGCTGGTGTGGCATGGCGCGTCTTTCCGTCGAGCCCAGGATTTTTTTTTTTGGGGGGGGGGGATGCAGCGTGGCTCAGTGGCTGCAGGTGTGAAAGTAGCCCGGGCTGTGAACTACTCTTCCTCATCTCACTTCCTGTTCCCATGATTCCCTCCTTCATTTGCATGTGCTCCTGACACCCCGCACCCACCGCAGCCACAGGCGGCATTCGCAACTGGGTCTATAAAAGTGTGGATAAAGAGACTTTACGTCGTGTGAAACATCTGTTAAACTATGTTATGTCAGGAACAAGATATTGCATGAAATTTTGAAATATTTAATTTGAAATCCCTGTCATTCCTGAGTGGTGAAGTTGGATCGACAGGTCCAAAGAACTGATGAAATTGACTGAAGATGAAGATTGAAGATTAAGGTTACATCAATTCAAAAATATTGAATTTGTTTAACATACTTTGAGTTCAAGAAAGATTAAACATGATCACAGCTTTTGCTTTGTAGCCGGCAGGTCATGAATTCTGAACTTTAGGTTTTGTTAAATGTGACACATGACATACGGCACGCACAGTACAGAACTGACTTACCATGATTACAATTTCTACTTTTAATTCTACCTGAGAAAGCCTTTGAAGAAGAAAAGTTAATGTCCTGCAGATTTCCTTTTTGCACGAATACAGACGTTCACTTTAGATATATCCAGCTTTAACTTGTTTATGCACCATGCACGGCTTCAATCCACCGCCAAATGAGAACAAGCTCATCACTTAGTTAAATAAGACAACATAATTAATCTAAAGTTATGATACAAAACAAAATGGCTGCATTCGGGGAATTAGACCTTCAGCGCGTCCGTGTAAAAAGTTACTGGTGCGTCCTCTTCATATTGCTTATTCTGAGTCTCTGGTGTGAGCATGTGTATAATTGGGAGTCGCTAACATATGTTGGTGTTTATTCCCGATGTGTTTACTGTGCACATTTCAGCTCCACTGCACAAAAGGAACTGGTAATCAAACCTTTAATCCAATTAATTTATCCAGGCAGCAGAATGAGCGGATCCATCAGCCCGGGCTTTATAGAGCGTTATGTATCGAGAACACGCAAATGAAATTCAATTAAGGCACAATGTAATAATTATAAACTGCCTCCAGAGACCAGACAGGCGAGAGTTCTTACACAGCAGCATTCTGCTCATTTCACGAGAAATGAACTGGTTTGGTCCATGAGGAGTGATTGGAAAGTATAGGGACAAAACAGGACGGATGTTTTTGGTTGTGATCAGAAGGGGTAACTGTCTTCATGTAGATGCCAATTTATATTTTGCACTTTGTAGATATGACAATATATTCTGTGTCACTTCCAGATATACCACAGTAATTTTGATAAATAATGACAGGCAAAATGAATGTATTTCTCATAAAAGCCAAGACCATTTGAAAACACGACTATCACCCTGAAGTGTTCAGCATTGGACGAAATTTGGCCATTTTATAAATTTGTTACTGCATCAAGATTATTATAGATTGAGATTAATATAATATTCAAGACTATATTTAAAAAAATCTGTGGCTCACAGGATGAGGACAGAAGAGCCTTTACCACTAGACAAACAGATCATTTGATTTCATTTTTGTTATCTTTTTTAAAAACCACTGTGAATTCCATGAACATTTGTGGGAGGGTTTTATACGTGTAAAACATTATTTTCTGAAGACTGACAGCACCGAACAATCCCATGCGTTTGAGAGTCACAGGTCATTCTAATTACGTCTTCTTATGAGAAATAATCCTGACCCGGCAGCACTCGTACAATCACGCATTGATTTTCTAAAGAGTGCGTGCTTAATAAATTTAGCTACAGTAGCAGGACCAGGTGGTCAATCATTGTCCCATTCTCAAAGCCCTTGATGAGCGCCCAGAAAGATCACACAAATAATATGTCATTGTTCTGTCTCAATTGCAGTGTGTCACAGACAAGAGCTGATTTGCATTTTAAACAAGCGCTCGTTCTGATTGAGGAACAATTGTTACATATTTTCTTTTGAGCAGGAGCCGCGCGGAGGCCAGTTCCTTCCCGCTTTCACACCGAGAAACGACTCGCAACGCCTGATCGCAAACATCCCTCTCCCATCCGCCCCTCGGAGATATCCTCCTAATATACTGTATGTTTGTTTGTTTTCGTTTCTTTTGCACTTATGCATACTTTAGTGATATTTTTCCTCCCACCAATGATTAATTTCATCTCACAGCCCCTCTTTTCAAGGTCCCCCCCCCCTCCCCATCCCAGTTCAAGCGGAGAGGGTCTGAGGAGAAAGGGAGAGGAACTAAAACTGGGGGGGGGGATAAAAAAAAAAATCAAATGTGGTTTAACTGATTTTGACTTGCTTTTGCGCTATTTTTCTAAGAGTGGATGTGAAGCGGGGCTGGGCCGCTTCCTGAATATCTTACAGCCTCCTCAGTGTCTTTATCTACAATCCCCACTTATTTACAGATCACTGGAGGAACATCTGCTCCAACACTTGCCCCGAATCTAAGAAGTGATGTTTTTGCAATATACCATTTAAATTTTTAATGCTCAAAATTCAGTTCTCCTTCAAAAACACAAGAACTTTTCATAGGACGGGGGCTCCCTTTTGATGACAACCAAACAACATCCCAATACCCGGGCAAAATAGGGGCTCCGGGATTCGGAGCGATAAACAAAACTGCGGCAAACAAACATGGCTGTAATGGTAAACAGTGGCTGCGAAAAGTTGACAGTGTCATCAAAGCCTCGATGCATTCTTCTTAGTCATAAACAACTTTCAATGGGGATCGTCAAATAAGAGCGGGAGGTGAAAGTGGAGGAGATTATCTTGGGTTGATGATGAGGTCGCGGCTATGAAGAACACCTGCATTACAAAGCACATCTACAGCCATCCTCCCACAGCACAATCACTCTCCACTCAGCATCCTGCATTGTTGCCACTCAGTTCTCTTCCGGAGAAGTTGCTGCGCACCTGCATCACTCCCTGCAAAAGAGGTGGGGGGGGGAGACTGAGAGAACGCACTGGATGGAAGCCAGCAACAGCTCCTGCCAAACACGCACCGCAGTTGATTTGCAGTGCCACATAATAGGCCATCAGCTTCATTATTACGCCGTTATCATCCTGAAGCCTTTCTCTGCGGAAATGCTGGATCTCTTCATTACGGCGGCGTTCTCGCGCGCGTGAAGCCAGGCCGTGAGCAACTTGTTTTGAAGCACAATGAAAACTTTGTCATTGTGCGATTTTGTTACAATAAGCAGTGCTTAAGACAAAAAAAAAACAGATTTCAATGTCAATAGGGGGCTCATCACAGGCGACGAAGTGACTCTAGTCTAACTACAATGCAGACAATAATGCACTCGTCTTTGTAGATTGCAATTGTTCTAGCACTGTGCGAGGAAGACAGACTAAACAGCTGCCAGATTGTGAGAGCGGAGGTTCGGACTGAATAGAAGATGTTCGTAAGGATATTAACTTGGAGAGCATTGTTGGGGACAAAACATCAACAGATTTCTGTAGATATGTGATTCTTGCCATGTGATAGGGTGGGAGTGGGAGTGTGTGAAATGTCATAGGAAGTATATGCATAGCATTTCAATCAAAATATGTTTACCAAATGAAGTAAATGAAATAATGAAGGTTTGCCATATTTTATACAGTTATAATATCGCAAAAAGGATAAAGCCCCAAAGAAATTGAATAAAGTCAAAGTGTAATCAAGGCTACGGTCAGTTGTGGGATGAACAACATAGTAAAAATGACTTTTGTTTCTTTTGTAAAATTAAATGGGGTGAACCATAAATACTATGTAACTTGAGGCTTATAACTTTAATACAAAAAAATCAAAACAAAAAGTATCTTCTCTGACCATTAGCTGTATTACGATTTTTATCATAAGAAAAATAAAATAAAACCAGTCAGCAAATCAATTAACATGAGTATTAAGATTTTTTTTGCCATATTGGAGTACACTTGAAAGTGAATGTGACTCATGTAAGTGATGAATAGAAATCCGCATGAATCCACCAGGTATTTTAGCTCCATATCTGCATGTCGTAAATAAGAGGATTTACTTTGCATGGTAGTGTTGATTCTCCGCAGTGCACTCAGAGGCATTAGTCCAGGGACAGTGTAGCAGTCAGATCTAATGTTATTGTATGGAGTGAGACAGGGGTAACACCCTGGGCGCTCTGAATAAGGCCCACAGAGGAGGCATGTGAGGTTGTTTGTACTGGACGCAGGTCATGGAACACATTCACAACAGTGCACAGTGTGCAGACTGTTCAGACCTAAATACACAGAGGCTCACCCATTCTAGGCATTTATCTGCACACAGGACGTTTCACATTGCCCTGTGTCACCGCGAACACACTTTACACATTATCAAAGGCTCAGGCTGTTATGTGCCTCTATGTTCCTCTACTACTGTGGTTGGGGCCAAAAAGTAGGTTCGATATTTGTTAGGGAAAAATGTCTAATAAGTCTATGGTGAACTGTAAGATTATAAAAGTGAGTGTAAAACTATTTTTAAACATATGAGTGAGTCTAAAAGTAAACAAAACAAATCAATATTGACAATATGGATAAATGATCACAAAAACACGGCAAGCAATAATCCTCTCAATTCAAGTTTTGGGCCAATTGGCTCTCATATAAACGTTCACATGGAAACAGACAAACTTTCACAATATGGGGATGAATAACTGCACTGATGCAGAGTTCATATATTTATATGGGAAACTGTAACTTCAAGGTTCATGTTCTCAAAATGCATTTGTCACATATTGTGACCTTCACACAGTTGTCTTGTCTTGTCTTTCAATATTCATATTTCTAGCCTGGTTTGTTGAGCTTTAAACTCTATAAAACAAGCCTTTATTTTCTCTTTTTTCTAACTAGTTTTCCCAAAAGACTAATTAAGAAATCCAAAGTTCCAAGTAGAAAAAATCTTTGTATTTAATGTCAACATAATAACAACATTATCAATTTGAGCATAAAATGTTTTGATTTCTTCTTCTTTCTAAAAAAAAGTTGAAAATGAAATAATAAGCCTGGGATACAGTTCATCTATGGGAGTATAGGATAGCTTTCAAATTTATGCCTCTAAAAAAATGGTCTTTTCACCCGCAGTGTCTCAATCTAAACATAAAAAAGACCAAATATACTGAAAAATGCCTCATTCTTAAAGACAACCCAAAAGTAAACGCACATTCTTTAAAAAGATCTACATCATTACTTTAACTCCAGATTGGTTCAATATTTTAAACTTAACCTGCATCTCTTGGCCTCATTTCATGTTTAGCTTGGCAGCGCTAACACAGCAGATCCATTTCATGTTATAAAACAAGCATTTATCAGAAGAACACTCTGTCAATAGGAGTGTGCACCTCAACACATTTATTATGGCTTGGGTTAACTCGAGCACATTGTTGTCAGAATCTGATTGATGTTATATGGGGAAATGTAATTAAGTGGAAGCTGAAACTTCCTTTAACCCTTTTTGTTTATGGACTTGAATATACAGTATCACCCTCTTGCTCCCAAGTGTTATGTTTTACCTCATGAACCGCGTCTTCCTGGTATTTCTGGCCACTGGTCCAACAGCAGTGCATTCAAGTCTCTGACTTGACTTGACTTGACTTGACTCTGAGTTCTGGCTCTCACTTTACTGTGGGAAAACCAAATAGCAAAATGACTTATTGCCAAAATACCAAAATGATAGGATACATCTTATACTCCACACTGAGGCCTAAAGAAAACTATACACCCTGACACTGATCACTTTAACAAACTCCTTATTTAAAAGCAGGAGCGTATGATTCTTCACTGGCACCATACAGTTCTACCAATGAATTTGTAAATTAGAGAGTAACTATTTTTTCTCAGCAGACAGTAGTAAAATGTGAAATAGCGGTCTGTTCACACATTTAGTATATAAAAATGAGACAATGATTTGCAGCAGACCATAGACGGAGCACTTTCTTACAGCTGTAACAATCCCCTCTGGGAGCACAACTGTTTAACTGGTGTGGAAGTGGAAACAGGTGCTACTGTGGAGCACTGACTGACGATTTACATTCTCTGAGCAAAACTGTGGTGAGCTCTGACAGTGTTTACACAGAACAGCACACCGGCCTCGGCCATGTAAACAGCCGCTTCCCCTCTGCCCATGAATATACAGCAGTCGTGTGGCCACTCTGCCTGTGAGTGATGTCATTGTCAGAGGCCTGCAGTTGCTTTGACAGCTCCTAATCACACCTCTTGTGTCGCAGAAACAAGCCATTGAGCCTGGCACCAGCCTCTTCTTTTATCTGTCAATCACTGCCACATGTGATACTGGAGTGGGGTGTGGCTGTCTATCAGGACAGAGCAGGTCAGCGCGCTCACATGCCCTATCAATTTCCCTTAGATTGATACCATCTCAACCTGACTGGCCCCTCAGTCTTTATTTGCCTCACTTTAGCTGCCTGCGCAGCCTCACATAAACAAGAAATAAGATGCCGACCTGCTATTGACAATACAGCAACATGATTCAAACAAAAAACCTGGACTTTCTAGTTTCTTCTTGGGAGAAAATGAAATCGATACATTGTGCAGTAGCAGAGGTTGCTCCCACAAAGGGGAGAATATGTAAACTTTTGTTTTACACTCTCTGTCTTTGGAAAAACTTCAAATAGAGGATACATCAAACAGTGGAGCAGAACACTTTGATCTGACTTTGAATGCAATGAAGTTAGGTAGCATTAAAATTTAAGAACTGGACTTGAAAATAGAATACTGTAGAGAGAGACTTGTATGCTGAGGAGAATATTGTGGAGTAGTACTTTGGGGAAAGTCCAGCTTCAGTAAAACCAGGCTTGGAGACGGGTCTTGCAGACCTGTGGGCTACACTTTGAAGTACTTTGACTTTGTGGGTAGCTTCAGAGTAATGTACTCGCATTTGTTAATATAGTAAGTTTGCACTTAATTGTACAGAACTTGTATTTTTCAATGGATCTCATTCTCCACAGTAAACATGAGCTATTACACTGCATTGGGACTGTGACTTAAACAAAATGTTCACATTTCACATTTAATGAGATGTGTGCCCTAAATGAAAGAACAATCTGAAGAATGCGTGTCCAAGTCCATATGCAGATCGACTGCATTGGTCCACACTGAATCCACAAAGGTTTCCTACGTCAGCTTTTGGCAGCACACATCAATATGTGCTGACAAATGACTGTGGGAGCAGGACAGTATAATTTACCACTGATTAAACAGCAGGGCTCTTAACTGGGAGCCAAGGTTCATATGGTTAACACAACTCATCTTTATGCAAGCATATATTATTACCTTACAAGAGTGGCATGCCCCAATACTCCAGTAAATATGGCTGCTTTTCCTGTCAGTGGGATATAGGGCCAATGAACATAACAATATGCAGTAATGCAGGGGGAAAATAAAGAAGCAATGGATCGCAGGCAGTTTGTTTAACTGGAGAGTAAATCAACTGTCAGGGGGGGGGGGGGGGGGTAAAAAAACAAAACGTGCAGGGAAATAATTACAGAACAAATACAGGAGTAATCTAGTTGATATACTGACACTGCGATTCAAACAACAGCCTGAGACGCTTTATCGGATTATGCACTCTGAAAATTAGAACGCACCTTTTAGTCATTTTTCATACGGCAGCACAATATTCTGTGAAAAGCACTGAAATATAGATACGTTCATCCAGCTGGTATAAGTGTTTGGAGGCGTTCTGGCAATGATGAGTCTTGTCTGATCATTCTCAATTAAGCTTTATTTTCTCAAGCTGATTTAGCTGATGTTCAAGTCAGATGCCCTTAAAGGAACAGGCCACCGTTTTTTCATACATGTTCTTACTTGAGCTTAGGCGAGTGGATGCGTAAATGTCTGGTCTTTGTGCGTGCGCTCAGTCACGGAAAAAGACCAAAAACGTTCTTAGCATTTAGCCTCTCCCAGCATATTCCTATGGCTCCAAACTGGGGTAAAGTTAGAAGCGGCCAAACTCTTCCAAGTTTTCGCTATTTAAATACAGTTAAAAAAAAGTCTAGTTACACAAAATTAAACATGTCTATTTTCTAAGTGGATAAAAATGGGTACTATATTGTAAAGCGTAAAAACAACTTAGGAGCCCTTCGACATCCGTGCAGTAAAATGAAGATGTTAACTACTCATGTAAGCATATTTAAACAGGGAAAACATGGAAGAGCTTGGTCGCTTCTAACTTCACCCCCGTTTGGTCCCATAGAGGAGAGGAGGAGAGGCTAAATGCTAACAACATCTCTGGTCTTGTTGCGTGACTGAGCGCACGCACAAAGTCCAGACAGGTACGCATCAACTCGTCTAAGCTCAGGTAAGAACATACAGTATCTCAGTACGGGAAAACGGTGGCCTGTTCCTTTAAGGCAGGCCCCACCTCTATGGGACTTTGTGAATTCATGCTTCGAGCTTAACAATTAGTTTGCCACACCAAAAGAGTTTAGCTGCTCCGAGATGAAAACCAGAAGAGGCTGGGCAGTCTTCTCATTAGGACAGTTCAGTCTCTTATGCCTCATTTACTTGCATTGCCTTTTAATACGAGCTGAGTCTTGTTTTGTTGTTGTATGTTGCTTTTTAATTCATATTTTAACTTTCTGAATGTTTTTTTTTTTCATAATGCATTTTTATATTGCCTGTGTACAGCACTTTCAATGGTTGTTTTCAATTTATGCAAAACATGACCTTGACCCTTCCTGACAAAAATTGCTACAAAAATACTAAAAAAAAAAAACATTCGGCACCGAAGTGGAAGCCTTTGCCCTACAAGATATTTCATTATTTTGTAAATAAAGCTTTCAAGTCACTATCCAAATAATCCCCACATCCCGAGCTTTTCTAAACTTACTTAAGCTGCATAAATCAGCAAATGAGCGTTCAGTCTTTGCCTCGGAGCAGTTAAAAGCCAGGACAGACGCGGTGAGTGCGTGAAGTTTACAGTTACAGCTGTTAACACATTTGAAAATGATTAAGTTCAGAGGTGGGTCTATATTTGGGGTGGGGATCTTTTCCATTAGGGGATGATTAAATAATGATAAGCTTGTGAATATTTACTGTGATATTACTGTGAATGTAGCGTGTGACCCACTTTAGACTTTCACATCTGAAAAAGGATGAACCCTTTGATAATTCTTTGACTGCAGAAGCTTCCTGACAGTCGGTTTTGACTAATAAAATATGCCTCTCCACTTTTTTTTTTTTCTTCCTTTTTTAACATCGTATTTGTTTGTGTGCAGGCAGGAGAGGAGCGCTGTGAAGTGACTGAGTGATGTGTCATATAATCTGTTGGACACATCTAAAGGACGCTATTCCAGAAGAGCATGGGGCCATCGTCTCATGAAACATTTATCTGGGAAGAGTGGCCCGGAGATGGAGTGACAGAATGGAATGAGGTAGGGAGGGGAGGATAACAACAAGTAAAGTGCGTCTCCGGTTGCATGCATGTAGTCCTATTTGTCACTGAACCATATCGCTATGTACTGTAAAATCACACACATTTCAACTTCAACGCCCTCATTTACATGGGGAGGTGAAGAGGGGCTATATAACCTGTGTGTGCAGGAGGTATATCCCCCATGGCTGTGGTCGGCGTGCAGCAGGAGCTCAGAAAGGCTTTGACTGTGATAATTCCGAACAAAAGCCCTGAGGCAAACACAAAGCTTATAATCACAGCAGTGTTTGAGCGGACACACTGCACTGGACATGAGCTCCTCCATCACCTCTTCATTATCAGTGGATGGACAAGTCCGCTTTGAAAAGCATTTTGAACATTATAGTTGTTGCTATGTTCATTAATTCTGTTAAGTACTACCAGATAACTCAAAACATTTGGTTTCAAAGACAAGAGCGTATACTTTCTTTCTATGAAGAACTTGGATGCACAGCAAGTTCAATAAGACTTTTGCTGATTTACTGACTGAAGACTGGTTAGTAATGACTAAACAAGAGCGCTGTGGCAGTCCCCACAGTGCACCATCAGACTTTGTTGTCATTTGGTTGTGATAGGCAGGGCATCTGACATAAAAGTGTGTCACTGTGGAACTGACGCGCTTTGATGAAAAATCAGAAGAGCCCAAATTAGGGCTGGGTACCGTTAAACGATATCAGTATGGTATTGAAAAAAAGGTCTAGGTACTACTGGTATGGAAAAAATAATAGTATCGAAAGGAAATTGTTAGAAGAAACGGGGGAGGGGGGAGATTATGTGAAACATAAGTTGAAAAAAATTATGGAAAAATTGAGGGAGAAAAATTGGGAAAAATTAGAAAAAAGTGGAAACATTTGGAGAAAATTTTCGGGGGGAAAAAATGTGGAATTTTTTTTTTTTGATTGGGGAAGATTAAGAAAAACGTGGAAAGTCTAGAGGCCATAAGCACCACTGTAGCTGTCATAGCATGTTACGTTTTTTACTCATTAATAGTCCGTGAGAATAATACTACGCGAACGACAGAAAAGACAAAGGGAGAGAGGGAGATTGTACATCCACTTACACAATAGAAATAATTGTTTTCACTCAAACTTGGCTGTAAATACTGTTTAAGTGGCGCTAGCCCGCAGTTAGCTTTGCCCGTTTGCCTGTTAGCTTCTTCTTCGTGATTCTATTAGTGTGTATTGGGACCTCCGACCCGGAGGCAGCGAAGTTGCATTTGTGGTTTGTTTGTTTGTTTGTTTGTTTGTATACTTTATTGTCCCCGTAGGGAAATTTGTCCTCTGCATTTAACCCATCCTTCGATGGCACTGGGGCAACTCGTAAGGAGCAGTGGTCGACGGCCGTGCCGCGCCCGGGGACCCATCTCCATGATGTGGAGCCAGGCTGATGGTCAGAATCACCTGGCTGGAGGATTCACCTATTGCACATGTTTTTAGTGGTAGGGGTTTCTGGCCAGAGACACCGGAAGAAGAAGGAAGACCCGCCAATCATCCCATTAACATTATACTACCCCCAGAAGGACTACGGAAATGATTTAATAAGGTAAACAAGTTACTTAGTACTGCAAGGAAGTTTCTTGGTTGTTTCACCTCAAATAAATGATACAAATGTAAAAGAATTGTAATGGAAGGCGGAGGAATACATTGACATTATTAATCTGTTTTATTGTTCTCTATGACAAATAATTTAACAAAGGTATCAGAAAAAGAATGTAACGGTACCCGACCTAGCTCAAATGATAAAGAATGTTTATCTTGTCACCTCAATAACTCTGACACGAGAATTTGTCTTCAAGTGAACATTGTTAATTGATTTCTGGGGCACCACAGTTCATCTTTACAAAAGTTCTTGCATGACTGATCATTCTTACTTACACATAGCTCAAGCTATGATTTATGGCAAGAACAGAGAGAGTTTAAGGATAAATGTGGAAACAGGTCTTTATGTGACAAATATACCTGTTAATAAATATCAGTATAATCTGTTAAGTCAAACCTTATCAGCGAACAAAAACAGTTTCTGGGACACATCATTTGTATCATAGGGGTGCTATTGTTGCTATTGGTCCAGCACAGACTGATATATGGCTGTGGGCAAAGGATCATGGGAAAGCGTTGCTGGTGTGGCCTGTGATGCGTCTTCCCAGCCTCTCCGGGTTGTGCTTGGCTGGCCCGTCCGGTGCTTGAGCCCCTGGACCCACAGGCGGCAGAGTCTAGTGGGAGTCGGCTGCACCGGCCTGTCTCAGAAGAAAAACCCCATCCAAGGTCAGACGGGCCTCTTGTCATTATCCTCCAAGAAGACAGGGCCGAGACATTTTCTGACAGACAGCCATTAGAGTCTGGCAGAGACCAATTACCCACAGGCAAAGGCCAAACTGTAAACGCACATGAATGAAGCCGTACAGGTCAGAGTGGCCATACGTAGCAAAGGTCAGTGTTGTCAACATTCGAAACAAGTTAAAGTTGTAAATAGCCGCATGGACAGAGGTTGTATTAGGTTCAGTTATCACTGCTAAGTGCATCAAATGTGCTCCATTAGGCCTTGTTGCTGCTATGAAGAAGCATTATTTGATATTTATAAAGCAATAGGCCTTTTTTATCAAGCCTTGTTTATATCTTTTGACCTTGAACTAGGTCAAAAGGCAAAGCAAGTGCACACAATCATAAAGCAAAGAAGGCTCATTTACACTACAAAAATGGTATATGTACCATTAAATAAGTTTGTTGCTAAAGTTGTGTGTGGATTTGGCAAGCACATCTGATCTGTCATCTGAATTTGAAACACTGATGGTTTCTTTTGCCCAAACAAGCGAGGGAGAATTGTGACTCTGCGAAAGACAAAAGCTCCAGAAAAGTATTATTTGTCAAATGTTTTGGTTTTGTGGCCGGAAACAGACCCGGAGTGTGTTAGACATGCACTTGTTTTTATGTAAATTAGCCATGTGCTTTTGTTTAACAAAGCACTTTTAACAAGCTTTTATGGGGAGGATAAATTAAACTTTATAGAGGAAGCTTAAACTAAAATGCAACCAATCTGAGCCAAGTCATTTTCACAGTGTGGGGCTTATTTCCTACTGCTACTGTCACTTAGTTGGTACTTAAAGAAAATGCTTAAACTTACACAACTAAGAGAATATACTGTGTATAACAGAACCAAATTTGAGCATTACCAGCACATTAGAATAGATTGTAGAATCCCGAAATCCATTATATAATACGTATTTATACATACACATGAATTCATTATATAAATTGCAATGTATTTAACTATTTTATGTGACTTTATTTAGCTTTATTTCTGGACTAATTACAAGTGTGCGTAAATGTCCAGACTGATTAGATGTTAACACAGTTCTTAGCAAACAATGTCTCTCCAAATGAGCCTAAACAAGGCCGAGATAATGTGGTCACTTTTCCGACTGAAGAGGAGCCAAAGCCAGGGCCCATCCATCATGATGAACATGAGGTAACTGTCCTCTTTAGTATCAAACATATTTCCACACACCTCCCAGTCTGCACTTTGATGTAACACAGGGGTGATCAGCTGGCGGAAATCAAACCCCTCTCTAAATTTCCTCTCGACTGATTAAGATAAACTGCTTTTCAGCCATGGTTACCCCCCAACCAATCAATTAAAGCAATCAATTAAAGGCCTGCCGGCTGAGCCTTTGGTAATTGAGGGTTGAATAAACACAGGCTGCTGATCCTCACGATAAAGCCATAACAAAACCGTGGGCATGAAACAGGCCTAAAAAATGGAATCGGTGGGATTTGAGCAAGTCTCAATTGAAAGATATCTAAGAGAAAGGGAGTTGAGATATTTATTTCATTTCCCCGCCAGAGCAGTGGCGCTTGTTTACCCCACACTGCCAGAGATGCTGCCCTAGGATGTTAAATATTGAATAAAATCATCAGCCAAGCCTTTCCAGTTGGCCATGGACACTATTTGAAAAAAGTGCCAGTCCAAATTCAAACATGGCTCTGTGTTCCAGCGTGTCCTCCAGTGAGCACACATCCTCTGAGGAGGGTGAAAGAGAGTCTTTGGCCAGCCGCAAGCCCCACTCCTCGGGCCGAGAGGTGAGGGGGCTGAGGGGGCATACCGCTCCCACACAGGTCTGCTATTAACTACAGCCTGCTCTGTGCCAAAGCAATTAGCCAACATGGAATTATAATAGCATTTATACTTTTCAGGCTCACGCAAACATTACAGTTTACACGTTTTTCTTCAATACGAAAAAAAATGAAATGTTTAATGGTCAAACTTAATAATTGGTTTGGATCAAAGGGCTTAATCTGATACAAAGGATCACAATTTACCTGTTTACGCACTGGATAAAGAGGAGCTGTGAGCGGCCTTTGACATTGCTGAAAAGTGACCAACAGATACTAGTCTGCAGTTATTTTTTTGGCGCATTATATGCTCTGCAAAAAAAAAGGAATGAGCAAAATGTATTAAACTTTCGAGGTGTTTAATAGCCATGAGTACAGTATACAGTATGCAGACACAACAGAATGCTTGGCTTAAAGTGCTATTCCTGTTCAAGCTCATTATCTAACAGCCACATAACATAATTTAACATTTCCTTTGTGTTCAGGGGCACAGCAGCAATTAGCTAACAAGTGGGTCATCCATTAGGCAGATCCATGGCCCTGGGAGAGATATAAGCCTCCAGGGCAACACTCAACAATTCTCTGTAATAGAATGGCTACGGCCCGCAGTCTGTTAGTAATCATTTAGAAAATCAGTGAGAAGAAAGGTCTCCATGGGTAATTATATTACTGATTATTTACAGCAAATACACTCGCCTCTTTATTGTGCTGCTCCTTTCTCCTTTTCTCCTGATTGTTTCTGCGCTGTGCGCACTTCCACCAGCAGGCACACTGATTGGATTAATGAGCCAGTGCATCGTAAATAAAAGTGCGTCTGCTTTACTCACAATATGTCAGATAGTTTTCTGAATGTCAACACTTTGTTTTGATTATGACGGTGTGCTTGTATAATGCATTCTGTTATTGACCCAGGACTGGACCTATTGCCCCATACAGAATCAGACAAAGAGCAGCATATTCCCTGTCAGCGCCTCATGATATTCGATGGGTGCTCCTTTGAAATAGTTTACTTCAAAATTAATACTTAATGCAGCATGCTTTTTCTGATGAAATAATTCATCGAACACACTAACATTTGTAATGGCTAACCAGTTCCTCACAACAGTGCAGAGTAAGACTCAAGGCTGATCAATAGAGGCCTTAGGGGTTTTATTTTCTGTTCCTTGATCAAGGCTGTCAGATTAGTATAGGTACAGTGTAAATAGGACTGCAGACGCTGGATGTGCAGCACAGGTCGGTGCATGGCCGCCTCATTAATATGATTAGGAAAACAGCCTACGGGCACAGAGGATGCAGAGCAGTGCACGGAGAGCCTCACTGGGTATCAACAACAGTACAGCAGCACAATGGCATTGCAGAGAGAGTTGAACAGAGCCCTTGAAAACAAATCAACAAAAGTAAATAGTATAGAGACAGTGTTCCACTTTATCTTATCTTATGGCTCTATATATGACTTTGCATTTGTAGATGTTTCAGTTTGAGTTTACAGCAATGGCATGTTTAAAGTTCCATAATCAATTTTATTCTATATTTCTTTTCCTAACATGCATCCAAAGTCTTGATTTTCTTTAGATTGTGATTAATTTTGGTCAGAAATACTCATATATGGGATACTCCCATCCCACAGCACTGTCTGTCATGTTGTGAATAATTATCCAGGCCCTCCGTGTCATAATCTAGGAAGGATAGTGACAGTTGCGTGATCTATTTATCTTTTAGCGCCAGTAACGTGGTCCCACACACACCAGGATCCTGTCACCTCCTCTGTCCCTCAGACACACGGCACTGGTGCGATGACAGCGGCGCGATCCACATTCAGCAAAATCACCACACGTGTGAACGGGCTTTCACTTACACTCAGCTTTTTATGGCAATAATTAGGGACAGTAGGACAGTTCATTTATTTATTTATTTTCTCATTAGCAAGCTACTTGTTTACATATCAAATTCTCTCTTGGCAGTTTTGCCTTTGAAAGCTCACAAAAGCTCAATTTTCTCTCTGTAGTCTTAAGACCTTGGGAAGCAGCTGAGGTCCTACTATGCCAGGCCAGTTGTGCAGCCAGTTCCGGCAGCAGCCAGTAGATGGCATTCTACTAAGCAGTAAAACAAGCACAGTGCACACACAGCTTCAAGAGGGAAAAGTGCAGGGCTCACTGAGGTACCGGCCACACAGGGTCATTACGATTGGTGTGATTAAGGGCCTTATTATGGTATTTGTAAAGTCCCACTAGTTGAAAAGATAGCACACCTTTTTTTTGTGTAATAGCTTTGTGTCCTGTATAGTGCGTAACAACAGCAGATGGCACGTGGTGCACCTCGACCTGCCCCACAGAGGAACTGTTAGGTGGAGGTTACTTTAGTGCCCGATGGAAACGCCAGATTAGGCCTTGTCAAAAACGTGGTCAACAATGGAGCCCGCTGCTTTGTTTGGGCTCTTTCAAAGCCATTTGTTCTTTGATAAGGTAGCGGAAACAGTTAGCGACATGCTGGTGGGAACCTATATGGAAAAGAATACACTTTCTATCAATTGTGTTTTCCTTATCCTCCTGTGGCGTTCGCTGGGTGTGGGAATAGGCAGCATTCTGGGCGCTGGAGCTCTGAGATAGCATTCACAAGAACGCGCTGCATTCAAGCTCAAGGGAACCAGGGGCCCTACATGGCAGAATGGTACACACAGATGGACAATGTGGACTATCTGTGGACAGGACACAAAGAAGGAAAGCAAAAGACTTTATTGTAAGCTTTGGCAGGTCTGCTGTCTGTCTCTGTCTCCTCTCCAGACTTGTTCCTATTCCCTGCCTTCCGTGGAAAAAAGTTTACACTCAGGGTCCAGTTTGTTGATGCCGAATTTCAAAATCTTTTTGATATTTTCTAATAGTACTGAATGACCAAGGTGTATTTTTAATTTATTTTTTCATATTCCAGCTCACAAAGTATCGTAAAATGTTAAAGGTCGTATAGCACTGCTCATAATGCAATAACTACAGCTTAACAGGACACAAACTGCTAATAACGATGGCTCTATATAGGCCCCAAAAACATTCTCGTAAAATGTAGCATATATATTTGAACTATATAAGTATACTCAAGTATGTGCAATTACTTTCTCCGTTTGTTGCCTGGGAAAACTCTTTTATTTGAAAAAGTAAAAGACACGGAAACATTTCTGACTGCTCATTTGAGCTGCTATAATTTGTTGCAAAACCGGGGTCACAGAATGTTGATATTTACATAATTGATTCTTGTTAATAATTGGCACCCCTTCTTGTCCATGCCTGTGCTGATTTGCGATCCATTCAGAAAGGGGGTCTCATCAGATGTTGTGAAGGTCTAAGCGTTTTTGTTTTTTTTTGTATATTAGAAGTTAAAGCCACAACCGCCACCCGCAGAGGCAGCCCATTGCATTGGGTAAATTAGTATTATGATTTTAAGGGATAAATAGCCGTTCCACCTAATTAATCTGGCACATCACAGGGGGATATGACACCATGGGCCCAACAGATCAAGGAGCACACATCAAAGGCATCGCTACTGTTAGAATCCCACACAGGCGACCACAAGAAGAAGGTTGCTTGTTTTTATGTACAGATGCCTTATGAACTAATGACTAAAGAATACAGCAATATACGCAAATTTGTTTATTGGCTGTTGACTGAATGTGTGCCGTCCACTAAGATGAATAATTAGACTGCGGAGGAGTAGAAAAGGGGGATCTCTCCAAAAGCACAATTTTAATGTTGTTGCTGGACATCTGAAATGAAGCGTTAGCATAATGTGAGATTTTAAATGTGGGAATTAAAACACTGTTTGTAATTGGCTAAATAAGATCAATATTCGAAAAGAAACCAGGATTGATTTTGTGGTTTACACCCTCGAGCAAATGAATGTACAGAAATATAAACAAAGAGACTGGGGCATTATTGTCCTGTGACACCAAATTAAAGGTTAGCTTCAGTGGAAAAGTTCATTTTGCCAGAACATTAGCATAATATATGCTTAAAATTGAACAAGTCTACAACAGTATGTTATAATTGGCTGTGTATGATCGATGTACACATAGAAACTAACAAATGTGAAGAAGTGAGCTAGGCACATATTAAAAGTCTATAATTTCATTTATCTTTTATGGAATTACTACAACCTCAAAAGTTGTGATGCAATGAAATAATTATTTCATGACAAAAACAACGACAAAAATAAATAAAAAATGACTAAAGGATAAGTTAGTGAGAAGCAAAGCAATCTAAAGTCATATGAAAAATAATGCTGGGTAATTTTGTAGGTCAAAAATAATATCCCAAATATATTCACCTCAACTGTTTTTGCAGTGTTCTCTGACACCAAATTAAATGTTCTTCACTGTGGCCCAGTAAAAATGCATACAAGCAATATTCTCTCAGAGCCTACATAATACAGTATATTGCAATAACATTTTAAATACAATAAAGTAAGCACCCAAAGTTGAGGAGCCAGCGTCGTTCTGTTGCTATGACGTCTTGTTGTGGCTAATCATATTTGGAGCCGCACACACACACTCACGTATGTCAAGCAGTAGGGCCCTCTCTTTATTTAACACACTGGCAGAGCTTTTAAAAAAGCGTCTGTGTCCTGCCAAGTTTACCACATATTCACTGTTTACTGATGGCTGTTACACATGTGGTTTTTGCATATGCTCTGCTCTCCCACTTAAATCATCTGCGGTCCCTGGGCTTTCTTTTGACATGTGCAGCGTTGGTGCTGCCATTGCGGCTTAAATTTTTCAAGCAAAGAAAAGGCATTTGTATGAAATAATAATGACTGTTTCAGACGTTTTATTTTTCCTGTATCTGACTGTCATCACGTCTTTTCTTTTCTCTCTGCGTCCACCACAATATCCCAGACCTATGCAACTCTGCTCCTCTCACTTAAAGAATTATGTTCAAGGCTTTTAATGTTTGCCTTGGCACACATACGATGGCATGCATGGCTGACTGACAAAGCTTTAACTAAAAGCATTTTCATTCTTTCCATCTTTCTGCTTAATTACAACTAAAGTAAAAGCTACAACCACAGTCTTTAACAAAGCACGGCTTTGGAGGACTTCTCCTCCCGGGACCTATTCCCAGAAGTCCTCATCCTGGCCAGACTGGACTGACTGACAGACTGACTTGGGACCACCGTCTTGTCGTCAATAATTCATTCAACAGTATCAAATGCTTCATTAATATACTATTACAGGCCGTGCTTTCAAAACAGCCTCATCTAAAAACACAGCATCATATTTAACATACTAATATACTGGTTGTCCCACTCAAATGTATTGACTTTCTTTGTTTAAGATGCAATCTGAAAACGCCACTCAAAACACTCTCCATAATTTATTGAATGTAGCATTGTGAACATTCCCACTCACGTCAGCCCACATCAGTGTAAGTGATGTACACATGTCTTGTGGCATCTCTGGAAGATCCACTATTTGTTTTGTCACTGCTCCTTTGTGTCAGCGCGCCTACAGTCTCCACAGAGTGTGCATGTCACAAAGCATTAGGAAGTATGTGATTCAGGGTGTTCCATTTAATCTCCTCCACTTCCCCGGTTAACAGAGGAGCAGCGCGAGAGGCAGTGCAGGGAGCCCTGACATCCTGTAGAACAAAGCTGTTTGCCCGAGGGCCCTGCGCGGCGCACACAGAGCAGGGAGACAATGAGGAACCAGTCAGCTGACAGATACGCTAAGCAGCAGTTACTCTGAATGACAAGAGGCGCGAGAGGCAGCCAGTGTGGGACCCAGAACAAACAGCTGTACGCGCAGCTGCTATCAGTCAACACATCGCACGGCTCTATTGTTGTTTATCACCATGTTGACAGTACAATATTTCTCTCGCTGCAGGGACTCCCCTAACCGCTCCTGTCACTTTTATGCGCTGCTTTATATGCTACACAGTGGCCACTCTGATTACCCAGAATGCCACTGTGGCCCGGGGTTAAACGGAAGCAGATGCCTTTCTCCGTTGAGACGAGAGGGTTTACCTCCAGTGAAGTCAGTTCATTTTCCCCCTTCTGAGTAATAAGGGTCCCCGGCAACATGACACTGTTGACCCGGTGACCCTGACGCGTTCTGAAATTATAATCAGGGGAGATGTGGAGACTCACCTTAAGTTCCAGATAAATGCACATTCTCCACTGCTCTGTGTCAGCTGGGTTGGCCTTGTAATATCTACCAAGACAATTGCAGTTTGTTAACAGAGTTCAGGCATTTTGTCAAGAAGTACAGTATACAGTTTAAACCTTTTTTTTTTTTTTACTCCCAAAACCTGTAATGCAGAAGGAGCATGTCTTCTCACCAGGTAAAAAGCCCCCCAGTCCAGCAGATCACATGGTCCATCTCTTGGCTCTTGGAGACCTCGCGGGACAGAGGGTTTGGGGCACCCAGCTCTCGTTTCATTAGCACAAGCCAGGGCACTAGTTGCCGAGCCTCAATCCAGGGCATGTCAGGAGCCACGTCGAGGAGCCACTCAAAACGGCCTGATGAGACGGAGGGCCAGAGAACAACATATGGTCCTGATTAGCAGTCAAGTTTACACGCTGCTCCATCCAGAAAACATAATCAGAAAATAGTCAAGCATCCGGCCCAGTGCATATCTCAACACTTTCCATCCTCTCAGACCACCTACATGACCCCCAAAAGTCAATCACGATCTATTATTATCAACTTTGGCTTCATGACTGACTTGATACAAATGTGTTTGATGATTTTCTTGTAAACAGATCCTTTGGAATTAATCTAAATGAAAAGATCTCGGGCATACCCTCAGGGACTTTGGTGAAATGTTGACTGACTCCTGTGCGCGCGAACTACCAAAACGTCAAATCTGAAAGAGGGAACAAAAACTCACTAAAGTTATCTCCATATTAATAAGATCGCAAAGTGCACCTCCCTAGCCCGCCAGACACACACGCGGCACAACTCCCCTCAAACAAAACTTGGGTGCCACAGTGGAAGCAGCACATCTGGCTCCTCGTGTAGGCACTTATTAGGATCAAATTAAGTAGAAATGAATGGGATGATACATGACAGGGTGCAGATGTTCAAAGCCGTGGTGTGAAAATCTGAGGGCAGAAAACAGCTTAATGAATTCGGCTTCTTACAGCAGGGGTGAGGCTCGGGGTTCACGGGTTACACAAAAAAAAAGGCTAATTAAATTCATGAGCAGACGCGCACCAAAATAAATGTTTGTTAGTTGTCGCTTCATCTTATTTACCAGTGGCACGTTTGGGGACAATGTTATGATTTGCAATTAATCATGCAAAATGAGGGCTTTTTACCGAGTGCCCTGCTCTTTTGTGAAACACATGATAAAACATGTCTCACGCATAAAGGGCTTGACTCTATATTAGCTGGACTGCCAGTATTTACTTCTTTTTTTTTGGACTAAGAATGTGCTAATAAGGAGACAAAGGAATGAGAGAAACCAATAAACAGAGCTGGTTCTAACTATTATGGGGTCCCATTTCAAAATAATCCACAGAACAAATGAATCACAGAAAGTAAACAAAGTAGACTCAAGTCCCATCGGCTGTTTCGTGGATACCGCCATTTTCTTAAGGAGTTCTGATGAAGAAGTGGCCCGAAGCGCAATGATTGAAAAGCATCCATCGTGTCACTGTCTGCTGCGCCCACACTGACTGTCCACAGCTGAGCAGAGAACTCGTGTCAGCCTGGCTGTTTCATACAAACCAGAGACCACCGAGATGATATGTCTGTCGTAAAATCAACATGTCCTTGACCATTACAGTGATTGGCACCACTCACTACTACAATAGTCTGGCAAGATCATAGTCAGCTATCTCACCACTTTACTGCATTAGAGCAGCAGTCCACTAAGCCAGCAGATTTCAAGTGTTTTGACTTCAATTCAGTGCAGAAAAGTGATCTTTGTGAAATAATAAAATCAAAAAATGTAAAAAATAAATTAAAAAAGGGCCTTTTTGCTTATTTCCTTGACTTACCCAGAGTCTCTTTGGTAAAACAGCATGGAAACAGCAAAGAAAAATGCACAAAAAAAAGCTTTATTTTTAAGCACAGTTCCTTCACTTTATTTATATCATCAGAACAATGGTAATATATTTGATGGGGTCTGTCCCTGACTACTTTTCACTTGAAATCTTAGGCCCTGAGGTCAAAAGGGTTAAGAGCCCCCACTATAGAACATATATAGGAACACGGATTTAACTAGAATTTTTTTGTAAACATATTGATATATTTAAAAGTTCACCGCTCATAATTCAACTTAAAGTCGGGATTTTTTATATTTTTGGCTACATGCGGGTAGTAGTATCCTGGAAAAAAAGTAATGTTATAAGAATGCTTGAATAGAATAGAATAGAATAGAATAGAATAGAATAGAATAGAATAGAATATAGAATATAGAACTTTATTAATGTCTCCAAGGGGGAAATTTGTCTGTTTTCAGTCATTACATTTGTTTTTTTCTATAATATTGGTCATATTTTAGGGTCACTTGTGTCTATGGTCATTATTACAGCCATATACGGAGTATCTATCTCCTCCTCCCATGGTTTACACGAGGACAGAATAATTCACAAAAAGTTTAATTTCCAGATGCAGGCGCACACAATCAGATGGCGTAGTAGCGGCAGCAGTCCCCTGGTCGCCTCAAGATGCATTGCAAGTTTTTAACATGGCGGTATACGCTACATACACTCAAGCTTTTTGGCCATTCTTCATACCATCAGCTTTTGTCTAAACCAGGACAAACACCAGACAAAAAATGTGAAAACAATTGAAATTTTAAGTAAAGAAACATAAGCTTTCACCACTGCGACAGCAAAAACTCTTGTCCTGAACGTTGTAATGACTGACAAACTGATTTGGCTCACAACCCTCTCAGCCTATATGACTCTACATACTCTGGCCCCTCAGTGACTTCAGAAAGGCATGAAGACAAGACAATGAACACAATGAATGGAAATTATTTTCAGTTGTTTCAATTATTCCTCACGTATAATTTTGCATGTGAAAAGCACAATAAAACAATATCCGGGGGCTGGATAGTTTTGCGATGGTGATTAGATTTGTGATGTTATAAAATCAAGATTTCGTTCACTTTGCATATTTTGCAACAAGTCTTAGTAAGAGAAGACTGAAGTATGAACTGCTGAACAAATACAAGAATCACATGTATTAGGTCTAAACTACAGAATTAAACTAACCGATTGCAATTAAATGTGCAGCCCAAATTGGCAGTGATCACTCATTTTTAAATGTAAGGCCTCCAGCGACCTTGAGAGTCAAAAAAAAGTACAGTGCATTTAGCAATATTATATTTCAAGGGATTTAAGAGCCTTCTTTTGTGAAACAGCTGAAAATATAATAAAGAGCTTGCTAATAAAGGGCTTGACTCTATTAGCGGCAGTCTTTATTCTTATTAATTCTAACAGCCCCTCGCAAAAGACTAATGTGCATGTGTGTGTATGTGTGTGTGTGTGTACGTGTGTGAGCTCCTGTTTGATAGCAGGTTGGTTTCAGAGCCATGAGACTTGGTGCCAGCCAGGGGAAAATTCAATTGAACATAAATGATGTCATAACACGTTTAAACATTACTCTGAGCCGCCCATTGTGGCTCGACGACTTGATAGTTACCTCATTGTTGAATCACAATTCTCCTAATTACATCCTTGAGGTCTATTATTTGGGTTTATTTTGGTGGTGTGGCGCGGGGCTGCTTCTCGTCTCCCCCTTCCTCGTTAACGTCTGCTGCCGCTGCGCCGGAGCTCCGAGCTGCACAAGGCCAAGTCTCATTTGCACATTTTCACCAGACGAATGTTTAAGGCTGTTTTTCCCCTCACTGCCTCCATTCACTCTGTGTGTATAAAGAGAGAAGTGTTACTGGGGCGCTGTATGACACTCAACTCCAAACATATTGATTTTCTGGGGTTATAGAGCCCGGCTACTGTTCCTCAACTTGAGCAAAAAATGACAAAAAGGAAACTGGTTGGTGAGGATTTTTTTGATCAATTTCAACCTATTTTGTGTAGCACCAAACTGTAGGCATATAATAATAAACTCTCAAATTGTGATGTATTGTTATTTGTTCATTTGAATCATTAGGAGTAGTTTATATTGTTTTGTTTTTTTGATCATGTTTCATGTTGTCAATGACAAAACACTTAACTTGTTTTAAGCTGTGCATTGTATATTTATGACTATTTATCTATTACTGTACTAGCTAGGTACCGCTACTAAGAGTTCGGTAAATTCCACAGTTACCATGGAGATCCGCCATCTTTGCAGCTGTTAGCATACATTTTCATTGACTCACATTAGCTAAAAACAGTATAATAAGTGGAGAAAAAAGCGGTGAAACGACTCCGTTAGCTGCTGAGTTACTGCTGGTAAATTCATCTAACACACTAGCAGCATGGAGTTTCTAGATAACTTACTGTATGTTTTAGCATCAATATTTTAAACTCTTTTTATAAATGTACCCTGATAAAACAATGAATGAAGATATACTACTCACATGGCAGTTGTTAATGCGCGTTATCAACAACCACTGATCGTGACCTTGCTGTTGACTCTGCAGTGTGTGGCAGTGGTGCGTTGATGAGCAGAAGAAAAAGTGGGAAAGTTGAGTGAAATACTCACATGCGAGTTTTGCGTTTGCTCAAAATATGTTGTTAGTTAATTAGTTAGTTGGTTGGTTGGTTGGTTGGTTGGTTAGTTAGTTAGATGATTAGTTAGTTAGCCAATCAGTCAGTTAGTTGGTCAGTCAGTCAGTCAGTCAGTCAGTCAGTCAGTCAGTCAGTTAGTTAATTTTAGGTGATAAAAGATACCTTAAGCCGGCATAGGTGTCAAACCCTGGCTCGCGGGCCAAATTTGGCCCGCAATGTAATTATATTTGGCCCGCGAGGCTATACCAAATGACTACTCGAGCTGGCCCACCAGTATTATACATATACATATTTTTTTCAGATTTTGCATATCTGGACTATTAAGTTATATATTGTATAGTAATAAGTGTTGCTTGTTCCATATTCAATGTTAAAGCAAATCTTGTTTGGGTCCATATTAAAAGGTTCATTTTTTTAATGGTGGCCCGCGACTTTGTTCAAGTTTTACATTTTGGCCCACTGTGTATTTGAGTTTGACACCCCTGCCTTAAGGTGTAGCTTTCCAGATACTGGAAAACTAATGTCTAGCAAGGGAAGTGGTTTCCGTGGCTGTTTTTTTACATTATGGTGTTAAGCATATTATTGAGAAACCTATAATAAAAAATAGAAAATAAACATTGAGCACCAACCTTTCTCATACACTGGAGATTCATAACACTTTATTTCCAAGAGACTTGACACATAAACACACATTTTTGAAAATTTACAGCTGAGGAAAATACCCTGTAGTGAATGGATTCCAAAGCTCATGAATCACCGTTAGAGCATATGGATGGAAATTCTGGTGAATAAATATGAAAAGACATAGAACTAGCAGAAAACAATAAGCAGAGCCAGATTAGGCCTTTTTTGGGGGGACTTTAAAGCTGTCTTACAAGACTAATGTGGTGGCCTAAGACGTGTCATCAGAGCATCAGCATAATAACCTTTATGTCTACGATTCAGTTGATAAATTGAAGCAAAAGGCTTCCTGTGAGAGACCTATGTAAGTTTGAATGTAACATGAAGGCAGACAAAGGCCAGAGAATTTGCTCACACACTCGTTGTTTCTGGGCTGGCACTTCCAACAGGAAACTGACAGTATTATGTGACACCATGGAATGTTCTAGAGGCAGCAGTGGCGCGCTTCAGACCCACAGCTACCAACAATAGCTCCTTTTGTTCTGCCACTTCTCCTCTCCCACTAAAACGCAGGTGTGGTTCTACCCAAGTATATGCAGGCTTATTCAAGACCCTAATTAAATGAAGTCAAATCCTAAAGTATAAATCAGCTCACTCCAAGCTATGACACAATTCCTTCTATGTAGACTTTTACAAGAAGACCATGCCGCCAAGCGTGCCAGTTTTAGGGTAAGCTGATCGAAAGAAAATTTCATTGTTGACCCAATAAAAGTGAAATAATGTTATGATGGAAAGTCTCATGTAATAACACTGGGAACACCAAATGCTTACACACCCTGTATCCAGTGTTGCGGCGCTGCAGCCTGTGTGAATTGACTGTACGGTGTATGCAAGACAATCACATTTATGCAGACCACAATCTTTACAAAGTATGTATGTGCATTCATTCTGCACATACGTTTTTAACTAACTGTGCCTGAAGTTGCCAAGGCTTCAGACTAGATGCACCTTGACATATTATAACCATCCCATTTTAGTAAGTAAGTAAGTAAGTGCTTTGTTTGTCATTGTACAAGCGTACAACGAAATAGTGTTCAGGTGTTAGTCCTGAGCAGCTGCAACTGAGCCACTGTGGGCCAACCTGACCAGCATATTTTTGGAGCAGGGGAAACCGTAGTACCCAGACCTGCCTTTAGTGCTCCTCTGAAACAGTGCACCTCCTCCTGGGTTTGTCCCTGTTTCAGAGCATGGTGTCCTGCACTGGTCAGCTCGCTCCTCTTCCTCCTGCGCAGCTCCCTCCACACCACAACAGTCTTTCACCATCTTCTGGGAAGAGCTTCGCAGTTAATCTGTGTATTATGTGTGCTCTTTCACTTCAGTATCAAATTATTAGATCTTTTAAAGGAATAGGCCACCGTTTTTACATACTGAGATATGTTCTTACCTTAGCTTTGACGAGTTCTTTAGGACCTGTCTGGTCTTCCCCCTTGCCTTCAATCACGTAAACACAGCGCAGACGGCGTTAGCATTTAGCCTCTCCCTCTCTCCACTATAGCTCCAAAACAGGTCAAGATAGAAGCTACCAAGCTCTTCCACGTTTTCCCTATTTAAATATGGTTATGTGAAGTGTTACACTACAAAGTATAATTACACAAAATTAAACAATGTGGATTTTTCTAAGCGGATAAAAGGGGGAACTATATTGTAAGGCGTAATAATACCAGGAGTAGTTCGAAATCCGCGCAGTAATCTTCACTTTACTGCGCAGTAATCTTCACTTTACTGCGCAGTAATCTTCACTTTACTGTGCGGATGCCAAACTACTCCTGGTATTACTACGCCTTACATTATAGTTCCCCCTTTTATCCGCTTAGAAAATCCACATTGTTTAATTTTGTGTAATTATACTTTGTAGTGGAACACTTCACGTAACCATATTTAAATAGGGAAAATGTGGAAGAGCTCGGTAGCTTCTAGCTTGACCTGTTTTGGAGCTATAGTGGAGAGAGGGAGAGGCACGGGGGAAGATCAGACAGGTCCTAAAGAACTCGTCAAAGCTAAGGTAAGAACATATCTCAGTATGTAAAAACGGTGGCCTATTACTTTAAATTGTCAAATATTTTAGAAAGTTAGTTGATGACAGAAAATGCTTTTGAGTAAAAATAGGAGGGCAAATTGTCATCTGAAGGAGTGAATTAGTGAATGAAGTGTGTAAGTGTGTGTGTGGGGGGGGGGGGGCTAAGTTTGTTATGTTTGATTTCCTTTAAAATAATCGAGTTGGCAGGTATTACATACATAACATTACACGGGAATACATTTTTTGGACGATCTTCTGCTTTGTAAATCTTGCTGCTATAGGTTCCTGTTAGAAATTTGCCAGAAATGCTATTAAAGAGCTTGGGAGTAAGAGAAGTTATCGTCAAGGCTTTGCATTATAATTACAAAGTACAAAGTTATATTGCAGTTGTAAATGGAAAGCCAATATGGATTTTGTTTTCTTTTCAGGCATGTACTGTATACCATGATGGCTATACTCTTTTTTTTTTTCCTTCACGCGTTTGTTAATTGTAAAACCTTCACTCTGTCGGTGATGAGAGGAATATGAGACTTTACTTTGCTGGGGTTTGGGGCCGCAGCAGGATGGAGATGAAAAGGGGGGCTGGTGTGAGGGAGGGAAAAAAAAAATCACAGCGCATTAAAAACAAATCTAGTGGGGGTTCACCAGCAGCTTAAGAGAGCCAAGACGATTAAAGGGTCAGTGGTCAGAGACGGCAGGCTGAACGTACCTGATGCCACTCACCTCCGTCCACCAGAGACGCTGCCAAGAGCAATCTTTCAAACTCCAAAACATACACTGGAGACGAGTCAAGGTCAATGCAAACTTACGGTACATAATGGGCACGCTGCTCTTTTGCACTATTTGACTGCAGACAGTTGTTATTTTGAACTATGAGGAATATTAGTTCACGCATTTCAAAAATGAATGGTTAAGTCACACTGAGAAAAATCCCAGGTTACATGCTGCAATGTCTATATAAAACACCGATCAATACATATAGCATCTATATAATACAAAAGCAAACTTGTGTTACGAAAATACAGCATTTGGAACAGAAACTAATGCATTTAAAGCTTATCTGACCTGTTGTCAGATCAAAGCAGTACCATCTAAGTGATCAGCTGGTGATGTCCCACGGCCCGTGATGCCGTCTGAACTGAAAATGTTTAAGCAATGTTTTTTATTCTATTTATAGGGTGAAATGTTATATAATGTGGCTTTAAAAGGAAAGAGTGATCAGCCATCTATTAAATAATGCTTCCAAAACAATAATAAATTGTGTTTTGCTCATGCCTTATCTGTTTATTCCGGCACTGAGCTTGTGGGCTTGTTACACCTCCTCCTACTCAAGGAGGCCTAAATACATTGAAAATGACATTGAAAAGTCATACAAATTGTAGTAGCAAATCACAAGCTCTCAGCAAATCATTTGGAAAAATGTCTGACCCCTCGTGTAAGATGCACTGTGCCACTGGATGTTGGAGATGGTGCAGCAGTGACTCAACATTTGACTGCATCAATAAGGCCTCTCTTCTTCAGCCTGGTGACACTGGTGGTGGCTCTGAGTGGCTCCCCAGCCAAGACCTGCTTTATCAGGCAGCCAATTTAACAAGACAGCTTCTTTCATGCTTGTTGGCTTCTCCGCTGGTAATGGATTTCCTCACTGAGCGCTCTCTTTCTCCAGGTTTCACACTTTCCTTTCTGTACCGCTGGGCCCACTCCAGATCAGATGTGCTGCTGCGGACTTTGATTTCCTGAGGTAAATGATCCGTCGCTCCAGGCCTGAGCGGCACTGCTGAAATCTGCTCTCCCTCTGACTCTCCCCCTGTCTCTGATATTGTACACTCTAATGTAAAGAGAAGTGGAACGTCCAAGTTCAAGTCCATCTTATCACCTCACAGTTAGCAGGGACATGTTCTTTGACCATGTATTTTGTAAAAGCGCATTGCGGGAACATTGAGGATTCTCCTGTTGCCAAAAGAAAACACATGACACAGAAAAGTCTTATTTTTGCAGTGGGCAATCACAGATGAGGGCCTAAATCTCATATTTGGCTGCCTTTAGTCACCATCTCCATGACGACGAGCTGGAGACGTCCCGCTCCCAGTAATGTCCCAGTTCAGTCAGTCATCCACAACCTTTTGCAGGTTCTTATTAGGATTTGGGGGACGGCTTTAACTGCTCTGTAAACTTTTCTTTAATGAATGCTTAGAATCCAGACATAACTGCTTTGCGATTGTTTCTGTTGGTTTATTCTGGGTGGTATCTTTTCCTTTTTGTTTTTATTTGTGGACAAGTTAAGCAGCATTTACCTTCGAATGTAAACTTTTCCCCCTCTCCATGTCTGTATTTGTAAACTGTGGACAGCTCTTCCCGGTTTGTTGATGACCAGAGTGTTCCCTGTTCTATGTGTGCCAGCAGGACCCAGCTGCAAATACACAGTTTCAAATGAATAGGAAAATGAAGGGATTCTTTAAGGCATAAACACATTTTTATCTGTTTTAATTCAAATAGACATCATTACTTTCATATTATTATTGTTCATGTTTTTCAGATCTTTTTCAAGGCTTCAAGGCTTCAAGGCTTCAAGGCTTCAAGGCTGAGTGCATTAGCCTGAACACAAATGTTTATCCATCCAAAGTTTCTGTGAAAGAGTAGAAGGCCGTACTATACACTTTCTCAAGTTGAGTGATGCATATCAAGTCCACGCACTCTTCTATCGTCTTTCCTGCTTAGTAAGTTCTACAATTCTTTCACTACCCAGCTTTACTTGCAGCTGTATATGGATAGAATCAGAATTGGAATATTTTTTTATTTGTGATTGACATTTCACTCTGGTGTAATTCACATTACACCGAGGGGGTCATTTATTAACCATTTGCTCATGTGCAAAGCGAGTAGGACATGCAAAAAAGAGTAATTTATGGATTTTTTACTCACACAGCATTGTCTTATTTACAGATCATATTTGGTGCTCTAATGTTGCAATACAGGTAACATCAAATGATAAAATAAGTGCAACATACCAACAAAATTGCATATTTTGTTTTTCAGCTTGCACCTACTATTTAGCACCTGTCTTGATAAATGGACCACTGAATTCAAAGAGAGGATCTACAAAATATATTAAGTAAATAAACGCTAAACTAGAATAACAAAATATACATGCACTGACAAAACAGTGATGAGTTAGTGGATTTGCAATTGTGAGTTGAAAACAGTATGTGCAAATATAAAATTTCCAGGTGACGCAAATGCAACAGTGCAAGTAACAGGTGCAATAATAAGGTGGATGTGAAAGAGCAGAAAATACAACAGAGCGAGAGTGCTTCACCGGGTCAGATGTGACCACTGTGCAGACAGGTGCTGTTTCAGGACAATCAAAAGATTAAATCAATTATAAAATTATGCCCTGATGAAAAAATACTTGAAGATGGGTAGTCCAAGCCTTTATTCTATAAGCGTTTAGACCATTGCAGTCTTTGTCAGGGATTACAAGGGTTATAATAACATGGATGTGCTGAATGTGCAGAGCGGAGGTACCTACTGTTTATGAGTCTGATGGTGAAAAAAGGGCGAAAAGTGGTGTTGGTGGCGGGTCTTTCAGGTTCAAATGGACCGCAGCATTATGCCTGTGGAGAGAGGAGCAAACACTCGGCTGTGTTCAGGGTGAGAAGAGTCAGCTGAGATCTGACCTGCATGGCCCAAAGTCCTAGACAGATTTGAGCTCGCCTTCTCAGCAGGATGTACAATACACTGTATTCAGTCTCAGGCAGTGGCCCCAGTGTACCACACAGTGATGGAAGGGGGAGAATTGGTTGCCTAAATTTCCACAACTGCCGCAAGAAGAACATCCGCGCCCACAACAGCAGGGCCCTTTTGATTAGGGAGCTGATGGTCGGCCACCATGAGAGGTGACAGCCCAGGAAGCAGAAGGTGTCCATGGTGGTGATGGCAGTGGGGGCTGTTATTATCACTGCTTTCACTGAGGAATCTTGAGAACCAGAGAACGAGAGCAAACAAACTTAACTCAAGAATCAAACTCACAGCATTCTCTGTCTTCAAATTGTGCCTCCCTTAAATGCACATATAAATAACATGTTGGCCTATTCACTTTATGCTCAAACTTTCCCCTGTTAAAAATTAATAATAGAAAAAAAAAATGAAACTCACTAACTGTTTATTTTTCTGTTGCACTTTTCAAATCTCTTTTGTGTTGTCTTTATCCAAACCAGTTCCTTGGCCCCACCACAGTCTAACTAACTGCACATTGGGGACCTGTGTTTACAAGCTGCTTGTAATTGCTGGTGTTGCCTGGCAAATATGACAGTAGGTTTTAGGTTATTTCAGGAAACATTCATCTTTAAACTTGATTCCCTCCTCTCCCAGCTGCTCTTTTCCGCTCGGCGCTCACGTCATTTTATGTCTTTTCTTGGGCGACTTTGTCAGAATAAATCCCGCGGTTGAGTGGAACACAAGCTCTTTGGTTTCGGCGTCCCCTTGTTTAACTACAGGGCTCGTTCAGTTCTAATCCCTGGCCCTGGTAGTCATCAAGCCAGTGGGGCCGTGTGTGTGCCCATGTGTGGTTCGGAGACACACACTTTCCACTGCGGCGCAAATCAAATCAAATTATTTGTAAAAGAGTTTATTTCATTTCACTGGTCTATGAGCTCACAGGCAGGAGAGAGAGAGAAAAAACTGGTTGAATCCGTTGTATATTGTATATGAAATTGTACAAAACTTGATCATTAAAGCTCTTGGGCCTGATCTTGTGTTTCTAAACGCAGACTATAGAGCTACTTTTTGTGCTTAGTAGGAGCACACTTCCAGATCAAGACAAGGCAAACTCCCGTGGCCAATGGCGATGTTATGTAGACAACATTTCTCCTCCAACCAGACTCCGAGGGCAAGGGAGAGGGGTGGCGGGGGGGTGGGGGTGAACATGTGCTTTTGTTTGGGTCATGGTCACGCAATTACAGCTGAAGTATGTGGGCACAGTAGATCACCCCCCCCCACACACACACACACCTTCTTTTGCTAAACTTTTTGTCATAAGCCGCTTTGTTTACTTTGTACGATCACGTATTGTTGCGTCTGGGCCTTCATATTTATTTATCTTAATATTGGCGCTGTAGGAACACAACCCCGGGGTTATTGCTAAAGCAGCGCTTGGACTTGTGAAAAGAGAAAACAACCTCACGTCAAGTTCTATGTGTCTTATGTCGCATTTTGGGTTGTGCTGTCCTTGTGCCAGGCGGAAGATCTGGCCCCAAGACTATTATTATCACCAGTCAGTGCTTCACAGCTAGAAGGTCCCAGGTTCAATTCCCACCAGCACAGGGCCTTTCTGTGTGGAGTTTGCATGTTCTCCCCGTGTGTGCGTAGGTTTCCTCCAGGAACTCCGGTTTCCCCACTAAAAACATGTACAATAGGTGGCTCCACATCTGGGGTCAGAATTTTCATCTAAGAAGACCTTTAAGAAAAAGAGCAGCTGAAATGATGAGCCAGGTGAAGGTATCCAGACTTTGATAGAAAGAGAGGCATCAGCTCATGACATCTGTAAGTGAGGAGCAGGGGTCTGAACCCGAGAGGATGAGAAAGAGTGAACAAGCAGAATTACTGAAGAGTTAACAGTAAAACACAGTTTAAAAGTAAAATAATAATAATAATAAATATGGTGAATGTAGACAATAAAATGTGATCTCCACACTTGTTTACGTTTTTTTTTGTGGGGTTTTATTTATTAACCTTTGTTTTTTTTTATTGTTCCCAATCTGTATGATTGTGTTTCTGCTTGCTTGGGGGTCGAATAAAGAATTGAATTGAATTGAATTGAATTGAATTGAATTGAATTGAATTGAATTGAATTGAATTGAATTGAATTGAATTGAATCGTCCCCCCTGCTGTCCCCACGTCTCGTATAATGGTGATCATGACGGAGGGAGGCCTTTAAGCAAATCACAAGAACATCAACAGTTTAGTGTGGCCAGTGTTTTATTCCTAACCACACACCATTAGATCCTTAACTTGGGAACTCTGGAAAAATTGCATTACATTTTAGTAGACCGGTTACAAAGCTTTTAAAACTCAAGTCTTAATGTGAAGCAGACGGAGAAGGTTCCACTGCAGCAGCAAACATGTGTCTGTACAAGGTGCCAAAAATATGACAAATCAAATATCAAGGCACCAGCTTGACTGATTCCCCAAACTATCAACATAAATGGGTTGCAATAGTTTATTTGGGGCTTGCTTCCAGAAAGTGACTGTATTAAAGTTAGAGCTTTCATATTTTTCTGTAAAAAAAAAAAAAACACAACAAAGATATTGTTAATGTGCAGTTAATGTGAATTCAACTGTAAAACCAATGAATGGAACTTGCATGTTTTCACTAGATGATCTCAGCTCCCTCCATTTCTCCTCACACTTAATCCTACTGTAGGTGGAGAAGTCGGTGGTGAAACATCAGTTGTAAAGTTTTCCTGATCAGGTTTGATAAGCAGACTTTAAAGATCATTCTCTGCCTTTTGTGGGCAGTTTCTTTCTGTATTTTGAATTCCTCTGGGTTCTTTTCCACCCAGACCAGACCATGTTCCATTATGTACAGTATGTGCAAAGTCCTCCAATGCTTCATTGTATTATTTTGAGAAAAATAATGATGGGAGTTATGCCCTGGTCTCCATGCTTTGTACAGTCACTAATTAGCTGCAGAATGATGTGTGAGAGCTGTACTGTGTTTTCACATTCGAGTTAAGCGCTTTGGATGCTCCTGTGATCTTTGTTAGCTTTAAGATTTTGTGTCAGAGACAGTGCAACATTAATGAGACATTAGAATTACAGTGGGCATTTAGAAGGTCGAGCTGAATCAAAAGCTGTGCCACCTCTGGGTGGAGATAATTGAGGTATCTGCAGGAGCGGGTGCACTGTGGGACCCACAGACAAAAGCTCATGCTTCTATAATTGATATAAGGTCTTTAGCTGCAGTGCCAGCGGCATTGCCCTGGTCTTTACTGTGGTATTATTCACATCCCTTTCCCAGTCCAATCACACTGGCGCGGCTCAACATAATTAGATTAGAATAATAGAGATCATAGACCCTGTCCTGGGGATTAAACTAACATGAGCTTATTGTGCACATTTATGACCAGAGCAAGGCACTTTGCAGGGCCACTGCACTTGAAATAAATCAAGGTATAATTAAGAAGTTGTATGTATGTAAGCTAGTTTCCAATCAATCGTAGTCCCTGAGATTCAATAATGTGAGGGATTCTTACAGACTTACTCTCTGAATTCCATTGAACAATACTAAATATGCCAGTTTTAACAATGTCAATGTCTTTGAACAAAATCTTCTCAAGATCATTGAAAATCGCTGGAACAAAATGTTTGAAGTGCTGGCCTTTGCCATAATAATTTATAATTATCTTGAACTGATATAGAATTTGTTGGATTTTTCTTTTATTTCTTTAATAAAAAATAAATTGTGCCCTGAGGGTCAGGCAGTGATTCAAATACAGATCACCCAAGAGCAGCAAATGGTTTAATAAGCCACCAGCTCGAGCTGGGCATGTGCAGCAGCACCACAGCAGAACAGAGGAATTCAAAGTGCAGCTAATTAACATCACTTTGGTCCAATGTCAATCTCCAACTGCACCAATGAGAGGTGGCTCACAGATGTACAAATGAGGAGCTCACATTGATCAAATACCACTTTACCATCTTTTACGTGCATTGACTTAGTTCAACCCTGCCATCACTTTTTTTGGACTCTCTAGTCTTGAATGAAAACAGATTATAATTTACAAGAATAAACCAATCACCAATAATCCCATAAGGAATCTAGCGCTGAATATTTAATAAATCTCATCTATATGATCACAAGCAGTTATTCCACTGTGGTCAAATGTGTAGGGGAAACAATATTATTCCTCAGACAGCAGCACATCCATTTGGTGCTGGTTTTCCATCAGTGTCATGTGCCCAGAGAGAACAAGAAAGACGCTGCTTGAGATTCCTCTTCACTACAGACCTCATGCAATTAATTCTGTATTATTCAATATTCCCTTTCCTCCTGCTATAGCCTTTTAGGTTTGACAGTGTTACTAATCGAAGTGCATTTTCCATCACCTGTCCACGTGAACGACAACACCACTGATTCTTGCTACTGTAATATAATCCGCTCATGTAGCATTTAGTCAACCTCAAAATGCCATAACCTGTATTTTATTTCATTTATAGTTTGCCAGCTGACGTGGACCTTCCCCCACCTCTAAACCTGATGTGATTATTTAGAGCGAACACAGTTTTATTCAAACAATCCCAGGGAATGATTTAATGTTGCGTTTGTGATTGCTAAAGTGCTATATGTTATTATGATGACACATGTGTTTGTTTCTGTTAACCCCCGCCATCACACACACTATTTACTGCAGTGGGTCCCTGGGCGCCTGTTCCTCACAGCTCACAATGTTTACAATGAAGGCCTGTCGTACATTAGCATACATATGCACCAATGGGGGGCTCCAGACAAAAGGGATGCCCTCTGAAGGTAGTGGTGGACTCTATTCCCAATAGAAGGCGGAGGATTGTGTACGGTTTATGTTAAATCCATGGTTGGGTTCATGCAGTGAACTGTGTTTGTACAGTATGTAGCAGGGTACAAAACAGTTTAACAAGCGCCCATCATTTGAAAGCCACATGTTCGGAAGGTCCCAAGACAGCACAGGTATTCATGTCAAATATCAAGAGCTGCTCCTGTGTGTGATGTCCAGTTGTCTAAGAATTTTCACATCATCTTTTATATTGATGTTACTCAGTGACGAGCTGATTTTACAGTTGACACCTTAAATTAAATGGTTGTTCAGGTAACATTTCAGTATTTGTCTGTAAGTCTTCTAGTGTCATGAAATATTTTGGCCTACTCTTACTCACAAACAAGACTTGTTTGTATTGACTAACTGTCCATTATTCTGGATGTACTTCAACTGAGGCCTTGCTCCTGAAAAGAGCAGAAGAACGTGAGATGAATAATGCTATCTGTTGTGTTTCACTCACAGAAGTGTTAAATAAGTCCAATCCTTCTCCTAATGACGTTTAAGTGTTTTGCTGTGAGTAATGGAGACGCTCAGAGTCAGACAGTGATTTTCCCTTCATCTCCTCTGACTTTGAGTAAAGTATGTTACCAGCAGCAAAACTATAGGATTATTTCATCAAACACGCCACAGAGAAAACTCATTTGGACACATTTTGGAGATTTCAACCCAAATATAATAATATGAGCAAACATTCAAGTGATGAAATATGCCTGTTAACATTGTAAGTGCAATAGCACATTTCACTTCCATAGATCTTATTAGGAGACAGCTGCAGCAATAGCAAATCATATTCATTGAATTACACAAATTACAGATGTAGCTGAAATCCAGTGAAATGTGAGGAATCCTTTCTTCCACTTGTGCTGAGAATTCGTACGGCTGCACTAGTATTGAGCTGGTGAAAAATGCATGAATTACTAATTAATGAGGCATTCTGAAACATTTCCATATTCATAAAGGTGTGTGATTCACATATGCATGAGGGAGCTGAGTGATAGCTCCGCCACAAGAACACATCTCCAAGAAAGGGACCTTTATTTTGTTTAATTCTTCAAAATGTGCAGGGACCGGGACGCTTTTAAAAAACGTTAAGCATTTATTCTTCCCCACAGAAATTCAGTCAAACGCTTTGGGAGACAAATGCACCAAGGAGAGGCAGCCATGTGAAACAGTATGCAAAATTACATTTTCTGAAAGATTGTCCCGCGTGGATCTGCAAAAGTTCATTTAGCAGCCCAGTGTTCCTAACAACTGCTTCACAGGACTGATTGCTTTACACAGATACTAATGTGTTTTGACTGTTATCACAACCTGCATTAATAAAATATGCCTGACATGTTTTTAAATGATAAAAATGGCTATTCTCATACTGAGGATGAAATGGGGGCTTGTGCACGTTGTAGCTTAAAGGCGCACATAGCTTTTCTTGTGGACTGTTTCCAGCTTCTAGTGGCCACCATCAAACCTGATCTAAGGAACAGTGGTAAACTGGGGGGTCACAGGTCAAGAGCTGCTAATCATTAATACCAAGCTGGCAGCAAAAGCTGACTCAGTGTTTAGTTTGATGATAACAGTGGGGAAAGCTGCAGCGCTAGGAGGATAAGGTGAAAAAAATATTGTTTTGAAACTAGAAATTTTTATTCATTAACGCAGATCAGTCACTTCAAAAATGGAATGAATACTTTATCTCTATTGGCTTTGATACTTTCATGTGAGCAATGCACCAACCACACCGTGATAATCTCTTGAAGACAAACCATTCAAACGAAGCTGAAAGTCCAGGATGCCTGGCCAAATCCTGTCTCTGCATTGTCTGACCCTTCTCACAGTGTTTTTGTATGGGCTGTCCCAAATATGGGTCAAAAAAGCACAAATAGCATTCAGATGGTTCCTAGCCTCTCCTCACTGCTATGCCCTGAAGAATGACAAGTGAAACAAAAGCATGTCGAGTTTTTCACCCGCCACTATTGTCTTTGAACATTCAAACTCCCAGCTGGGCCTTTAGAGGCAGGCCAGAGCAGTGTCAGGGAGCCCGGACACAGCCAGCCCGGGCAGCAGCTTTGGCCTGGTCAGAATAGCACGCACAGTCTGCTCTTCTCCTTTATGCCCCAAAGACAAAGAGTGCTGCTGGAGGCATTGTACGAAATGTCTAATTCACAGCAACAAGAGCGGTCAGCGCGGCCAAGTGGACACAGTGATTTCTAAGAAAATCACTCATTGTCTATAGAGAAAAACACAAGGAAGAAAAGTGGTTCCCAGAAACTTTAACCATCAGGCCACACAATGATGATATTTCGCTCTAACAAGCAGAGTGTAGTGTGGCCAACCTGCTTATTTGGGTTATCTTCAGATGAACAAGCATTAAAGCTATTTTCAAGGTTCAAGCGACATAGTGATTCTTTGAGCTGAATGTCGTGAAAGTGAAACTATCTCATCGACAGCCTCCTACAAGAGAAGAGCGCGTGTGTAATTGAAGCATATTGATGATGGTGCAGCAGTCGAGGATGTGTCTGAGGATGCTTAAGTTTGAGTTTAACCTTGCAGGACTTTTGGAAGGCACTTGTGTGCATGAGGCGCAGGCTTTTGGCAGCTGCACAGGGAGCCTGGTGGGTCAGGCCTTCTCAGGAGCTGCTCCTCCACACTAATCTATTTTAAACCATCTGTGAAATTAGCAAGATTTCCTAAGTCCTTCACCTCTAAGGATTAAAGCACGGAGAGGAGAGTTTGCATGTATACGTCGGCTGGCTGTAAAGATCAAGAAACTTTCTCACCCTTTTCCCCACTGATCTATTGAGTACAATGGCCAGTGTCTAGTCATTAAAAGATGACAATACTGAATAGTGTTATTATGGTAACGCTTTATATTAAGGTGTGCTCGTTAAGTATTAATAAGGTATTAACAAGCATTAATAATATGCTTGCGAAGTTTTAACACACTGCTTATTATACCTTTGTCTGTTAACATACTAATAGGCCATTAATGATACGCTTATTCATAGCTAACCCTTAACCTAATCCTAACCTTAAAGGTGCACTATGCAACTTTTTTAAGTGAAAAAAAAAAAATCTTAATATTTGTGCATATTTGACCTTTAAGTGACTCAGTGGCTGGGTGCAACATAGCACATTTGCTTTTCCTCACAGTGGCATTTATGACGCTCCAAGATCAAATGTTTTTCAGGGTTCCTACCAGAAACTGGCCAGAAACCCCAAAACAATTGATTCTGGAGCATCATTGAGGCCGCTGTGAGGAAAAGCAAATGTGCTATGCTGCACCCGTACAGCCACTTAAAGGTCAAATATACACAAATATTACGATTTTTTTTTTTTTCACATAAAAAGTTACATAGTGCACCTTTAACCTAACCCTAAAATGATTACTAATACTTATTAATTATTAAAAAGCGATGCCAAAATTATTGTATATTGTATATTTGTATGTTATACAATGAGAAAAAATTGGTATACCTACATTTTTGAATAGTTTATATCTTATAACAAAATGTGTTATGAGTTTTAAAAGAAAAAAAACACCTGAACACAATTCTCAGTGAGGATTTCTCAGATGCTTTGTTGCTTTGTTACAGTGTAAATATTTTCCTTGTCAAACTATTTGATTCCATCATCTGTTCTACAAAGCTGCCAACCGTTTTACAGATTCCATTGTTGACATAATTCATTAAGGCTAATGGCATGCTGAATGATCCTCTTTGTGTTCCACTACGGGAGATACGAATCCCAACATGTGCAGGTGTAACATGTTGTACATGCTGTAACACAGGGGGAAATGTGAGAGACCTACATCTGAGCAGCATTTGCCAAACCCGCCACAATAAAGCCATGAGTCAATTATAATGAGAAAATCAGATAAATCGCAGCTGCTCTGGTGGAAACGCATCCACTGGGGCTCCGGGCATGTGAGTAAAAAATATTGTTCCACCTCAGCTTCTTGGCGATATTTAGTCATCGAAACTGTGCAATAGCAGCTCCGACTGTGCAACCCTCGTATTCATTATTATTTGCTGTTTGTAACACACACATCTCTATAGAGCTTTGACAGTTCATTCACACAGGCCACTTAGGAACAGCAGGATGACCACCCATTACTTAGCAGCGCCGCTTATCAGACAAACAAATGAGTAAATGTGTTGGGAATTAAAACCGCCCTGCTCAGCATATACGCCATACCATAATGTGCTTGCAAATAGACAAAGCACAAAACTATTCTCTCCACCATTAGTTGTCATGCTCGCTTGGAAAATGACTGTGGGATTTATGTGGCGAGGTGTGTGTCTAGTTTTCCATCTCCAGCTGCCGGTGGAAGGATTGTAGACATCTATTACTGACTGTGCTGTTAAACCAGGGCTTTCATACGCTCCTGGGATGGCACCAAGCAGCACAATAGTAAAAGAAGACGTGATTGATGAAACTGTGAAATTAAAATGGTAAAACAACTTCATTTTTCGTTTTCAGAATACGTGCTACACTGTAAAACATGTCTATTTCAAATCAAATATTACTGCTTGGGCCATACAGGGTCTGATTATTATGCCAGACTGAGATTCTCTCCCTGCATATATGCATCACTTAAAGGCCCCATACCTGCTCTAATTCAGCACTTCAGTATGTGTGAAAAAAAACCTTGGTGGGCTGTGCATCTGTACTTAAAAAGCCTTTTGACCAGCCTGATTGTTGTGGCTTACAGCATTTCTCCCTGAAAGTTGTGAAGGGAATCGTGCTTTTAAACTCATGCCTGTGAGGAATCGGGATGTTTAATGTGTGAGGAAAGTTAGGAGTGAGTTTGACTGACAATTTAAAATGTATATGCACTCCTTCGTTCATTGTTTGTAAAAATGTCAAATGAAAATAAAATCAGGTATAGGGCTGTTAAATTACAGAACCTGGTTAGAATGTTTGCTTTTACTACATCGCTGTAGTGTTCGATTCTTTTTTGACCATAATGTTCTTTGCCAATCCCGAATTATGCTAGTCTGCTAGTTCAATGTGTTATGTTTTGTTTTTAAATGAGATTTCATGTAAATTTAATCACAAATAAATTACAGATTAGATAAAAAAGCCAAAAAGTTGAGTTACTTATTATCCTCTGATTACTAAACACAGGCATGATGCAGAGGCTGTGTGTGCACCTGCTTATGGATATGGGATGTGATCACTCTTATGTTTTTTGTCTGGGGATGACACAATCATTTAAGATAATACAGAGTTTTTCAACGGCATTTTGTAATTGGGAAACTAAGGAAGGAATAATGTGATACTCCTGATTTTTATCTAATGTCTAACAGTGATATTAATTGTACTCCATATGTCATTTTTGTTGATGAGATGTTATTCTGAATTCTTGTCTATGGATACAGACCTCATGCTGTATCGTGCTCTATCACTGGGAAATGTAAAATGTACATATCATTGATTACGGGGTACGTGTTTGTAAGCTTTCGTGCTTCCGCATACTTCTTTTGAGCTTCCATAACTGTATAATGTGAAGTCGTAAAAAGTTAATAATGCAAACTGTTAAATAAACTAAACTAAAAACGGTAACACAAAGTCAAATCATGGTGGAGGAATTAATTAAAGCATTGCCAATGTCAGAATAAAAGAACTATGTAGAAAGAGCTTTGTTTAGTTTTACAGTGTACAGGGATTTATGAATTAGCATGTTATGCTAACGCATCATAACAATTAATTTAGCAAGTTGTAATGGTGCATCTACAGAGACATTATTTAAAAGGCATGCAGGCGGAAGCTCTCATTATAATTATGGTGATAATGAGGAGAGTATGGCAGAAGTCCAGAGAGGAGTGATGGACGTGGTCTGGGCCAGCGGATGACCTCTGGCACAAGCACAGCACACAGGAACCAGAGGAGAGCCTATAGGCACTGTGTCGAACAAGGAAACATGCACAAATCTACCAGGAACAATCCAGATCTGAACATACTGTATCATCATACACAATTATACTTGCATTTTAGAACATTAAAATGCATCATTTTTGGCGGATTGTTGTTCATATATTGTTGCACTACTTATATTGATACACATTTTATCACACATTAACAAATTTGGACTAAAATCAAATAAAATCTGGACTTCGGGTATACTTTATTTTTAGAGTGTTTTCATTTAAAAAAAATTATATTGTACAACTACAAACGACAACTTAAAATTGTGTAAACACTGTGGTGCAGATGTTTGAATATTTCTTATCTGATAAATGTGAGAATATATAATTTACACTGTGATATCTATCTGACCAAAGATGCTAACACGCAATTGTAAATGTCGACAAAAACACATGAAATCACAAGAGTTTTTAAAACAAAATGTTTCTTTAATTTGTAAGTGTCAACAGCAGTACAAAAGATGGAGTGATGTGAGAATCTTTCTGTGTGTCTTACAGAAAAGGAGGAGGTTGTTGAGGTAAATGAGTTGACCAGGCAGTTGTTGAGCCTATACCACTGCACGTTTACAATGGAGATGTGACAAATGCTGTTAATTATGTTCTGCCTGACGTTTCTCTGGGTCGTTTCATCAAGTACAGACAAGAGTCTGTGTCTCATTGGTTTGTTCTTTAGACTTCAATCTGAGGCTGGGAGAGTCCTCTCCACACATCACTGTAAAATTATTCACCTTACGTCAATACTGCACAAGGAAACCAAAGACTTGCTTGTTTACACTTCGAAGCCAAGCAAAACAAAATAAACATAAAAAGATTTTAACATTTTCTTTTTTCTTTTCAGTTTAGCAATAATACCCCAGCAAATGATTGTTTTTTTTTAACTGTATGAAGAATGTGAACATAAATGTGATGGCAACATTTTAGGTTGAATTAAAAACTTTACATTGGACTGTACAAGATATTATGATAAACTATTTACATATTCAGACATAAACTTCTTTAAAAGCAGCAACAGACACTATGTATTTCATTTTCTCTAATAACACCCAAAGAATACTTGCCATGGGCCAAGGTACCTGCCAGGAAAAAAAAAAAAATCTACGCAGAAAATTGTATCAGGCTGCCAGCTATTTCAAACTCCGGCTCCAGTGAGCACAGAGCCACACAGTGTTGCTCCAGAGACTCTAAAAAGCAAAGTACCAAAGGCAACGGTCAATGTCGCCCTGAACAACAAATAATACAGTTCTGAACAGCAGCTAGCATCAGTCCAGCATGTCAGTGAATTGTGCTGATAAATTAACACAGAGAACATTCCCACCAAAGACATTACATAGAAATCAAATACAGTAAGTCGAGTTGTCATCAATGGTGCATTAAGACCATTTTCACATCCAACAAGCGAATCAAAGAAAACTGTTGTGGATGGCTGGATAGTCATGAAACAACAAACAAAAGAATGAAAAAAAAAAGAGAAACTAAGACTAATAAAGACGCACAAAACCTGTGCATTTGACTCATCGAAAAACAAATAAATATTTGCACACTCCCACGTTTAAAAACATCTAAAAGCATCACTAAAAACAATCATTCTTAAAACACGTTGTGGAAAATGCAAGCCAAATGCATGCGATTGTTTCGGTTTATTTTGACAAATTTATCACATATTTGCGCTTTAAGGTTTGACACAAATATTCAGCATCTGATTTTATGATTTGACGTATTATCTATAAACGTTGTGTCAAGTGCCTGTCGTTTTAAATAGTACCTTATTTGTTAATATTTTCATTTAACTTGTCTATTTTCTACTCGACGGAAGATTATCAAAACAATTGAGGTGTTTGTCCTAGTCTCCGGTCCAAACCTGCAGAACGTTTCAGCATCGCCATGAGGTACAGTGACTTGTCAAATTTGAAAAAAAACAAAAAAAACATGAACCCACTAAAAAGAATAAAAACATACAGAAAATAAAATAGATTAGCCAAATACATAACTTATACTTCACTAAACACTCATGAACAAAAATATACTCCCTATGTGATATTTACAATAACATGAGATGTTGGATTGAATATCTTTAAGCGCAAATTACTCCAATGGGTTATTTCTGATTGTCCATTTGTTGTTTGACCGACAGTTTTAGAGCCAGCTGTGGCTAATAAATACTATGTTGATACAAATACAATATACAATGCAATGAAGTCTGGCGTTTCATGGTAAACTGAGCTTTGCTGTTACATTTTCTGCTCACTTTCTTGTGCTCTACCCTAGGCAGCCCTGAAGCTTAAACAAAGTGTTCATTCATCACATGTCTTGTATAAATAAACAAAATAAGTTTGACAAAACCGACTCTGGCAACTGTGAAAGCAAAATGTCCGACTGGGGGATTTAGATTTTTTTTTTTCTCAAACAGCTTCACATTTATCAGCATTGTTAAAAATACAATTTAACTGTATATCCAGTGCTTATATCACGATGAAACATTGTCTCCTCTTGAAATATTTTTTTGTCTTTTTCGCTGTATAAGCACAGTCAAGTTTCAGTTCTGTGAAGAGTTCATTTTACAGCCAGCCACACTAGATCAGTAGGGCATGGTCAAGAGCATATTTACAATCACATACAAAGCCATCTATCCACCAGCAAACAGGAGCAAACAGCGTACACATATTGAACAGGTTTACTCGGAGAGGTGTCCACTTAGAGGGCTTTAGACAGCGTGTCCTGAAATGTCTTGTACCTCTACAACCAATTAAATAAAGAACAGATGCAATGATAACAAAAAAGTAGGAATTACAGATTACTGTATCATGAGACTGTAGTAGATTGCAAAAGCAGTGAAGATGAAGCTAAATCTAAATCTGAATCTGAATCAGTGAGAGCTTTGAAATGCAGTGACCAGCATTGGGCAACTACAGCTAGTGACCAACCATCCCGATCCTTATAAAGGCAGCATTTTTTAAATGGACAGGTTCAAGGGCACGAGGGGGACTAGCTGGACTCATACATTAATAATGGTGTATTTCAGATGATATCCAGTCGTCAGTCATTTCAATAATCCCCCACAGCTTGATGTACTTGTTCCATCTGCTCACCAGCGCCTGGTGATTGGAGCGGGGTGTGAGCCCTGTGGAGGCCGCACTTCCAGCACTTTGATGGAGAGCACAATGAGGGACACACACACAGCTTTATTGTTCCTCTGCCCTCCCCGGTGTGTTCTTTTGCCCCGGGCCAGATGGCGCCCCCTGGGTGCTGAGGTTACACTGGGCAGGGGTCAAAGCAGGGCATGGCTAAGAGGGCGCCACTTAGACCTACTGCCCTAAAGAGGATCTTAGAAGCAACATCAAGGCCTCAACTGCTCTAGGAGCTTTATCAAGCTGCCGCCTTCATAAGGTCACCACTCGTCAGCTTTTTAAGCCCAAATCAGAGATTTGTGCCCCTCGCTTCGGCATAACTACATATTGTTCTCTTTCAATGCAAGAGATACGTAAGTGCATTCAGGAGCTAATTAGATTAGAGCTATATATGAGAGCATGAGAATTTGTCTAAGTGCACTAATGCAAGTCAGCATTTACCAACATCATGTCAACATGACAAGGTCATTTAAGAAACAAACATTAAGGCTTTTCTGTTGAGAAACATCCTCATAAACTGTCCCTCCTCTTAAGACTTCTGCAGTAATCAGGTCATTACTTCAACCCAATGACCGCACTCTGCTTTAAGACTTCTTAGTTTCAATGAAAGATTTACAATGTCTCAAAAGAATTAACATTTGAAAATGAAGCTTTAAGACCTAAGGCTTTAAAATTGCCATCCAAATGGGGCTTAAGTGTTTAACAGAATGTACTGTAGCTCTACATTGTACAACATCAATTTGAGAATGTAATGCCCCAAAGCTGCCTTTCGCTGCTGTTCCAATCCCACAGATTGAAGGCCTTTGGCCTTTTAGCATGCTGGCCTGATTACAATCACTCTGATTAAGAACTTGGTGAGTCAGACTTGCACACTGGGAAGAGTCAGGGATGCTCCGCTGCCTCTTGTGGACCAGGAAATGAAAGAGCTGGCCGTTTCATTGATGATCACTGCATTGGACTCAGTGGAGCTCCACAGCTCCTCCCATGCGGATGTCCTGAGTTGTATTTGTTTATTCTGTTAGGGTAAATTAAAGAAAGACTGGATAATGAAGCTGCATTAAGAGATCAAGAGATTGTCTAAGACTCACTAAGTCTACCCCAAAAGACCAAATAGATTTTAGGAACAACTCGAAAGGTTTGGCACTTCTGCACAAAATCCTACAGTTTGATTTTGTAATAAAAATAATAGTAATAATAATAATAATAATAATAATAATAATAATAATAATAATAATAATAATAATAATAATAATAATAATAATAATAATAATAATAATAATAATAATGATAAAAATAATAGTTTCTGGTTTGTCGGAATTGTGTTATTATAATTTACTTCTGGTTGTCTACTGATTAAAACATTCAAAAGCTGCTGGCACACAATACCTGAGTGACAATATTATTTCTCATCTTGAACAGTTCTGTCATTTATCACCTAATTAAGAGGAAAATGATTACGTTTGATTTCAAGCTCTGTCATTTTTAGGCAACAACCTAATAATAATAGTAATAATAATAATAATACAAATCTCTATGAAAACATTATGGCAAATTAAAACAATGAGATTAAAAAAAGAATCTTAAATTACCACAACCAAAACTGCTTCACACACTTAAGACCAAATAGCTTTTTGTTTGGGAAGCCACAACTGCATGCTGGCTTCAAACCCATGTTATGAATCTGTGTTCATAGTTAAAAACACTTGAGTTTTCTCCCCTCCGTCCCGTCACGTGTCTCCCTGTCCTGTCCAACTGTTTGCCCTCTTCAGTTGGCGTTTACGGGCTCCTGCGTTTCATTTTCACTACTATAGTCCGATTTGGGATCGTCATCGAAGTCCTCGTACATGTCCATTTCATCCTCACCGTTGACCGCCTCGCTGTTGTTCACCGCCATCGGGTTGGGCTCTAGCTTCATGTTGTAGGTGCTCTGGATGACCGGGATGGTGGGCTCGGGACTCGCGGAGGCGCTTGAGCACTCCGATGTCATCTGAGGTGAGGGTGTGGTGGTCGCCATGGTAACCGCCCCAGGACCGTAGACCATGCTGGCGGTGGTGCTGATGGGGATTTGCGGCGGTTGTCTGGTGGGAATTTAAAAAAAAAGAAGAAGAAGAAGAAAAAAAACATTAGCTTAGCTGTCATTTTCAAACCACAGATAGGAGAGTAAGAGTGTCAACGCGCAAGCCTTGAATGTCAAAAGCTGTTGGAGCAAATGAAATGAATTGTTTAACTTCAGTAAGTCTGTCAAAAACAATTTTCTTTTTTTGCTGAAAAAGCACGTGAAGGAGGACTGTTCGACGACGGTGCCTTGTGCCAGCGTCTCTGTGAAAGGGTTTAAGAGGGGGAAAAAAATCCATGACAGCTCCCGTTTTGAGTTGTTCAGAAACACTAGCCAGTTTATTGGTGACATAAAACCCAGTGCGTGGCTAGTGTGCTCCGGCGCGCAGTGATTGATACACCAGTCAGTGCTGCTTATGACTGACATGGTAACACCTGGAGAGGGACTATCCTGCTAACCGCACACAGTAAATCCAAGTGTTAAACTGCAGACTGCTGGCCTCCGGGCCTCTGAAAGCCTATACTTACTGCTTATATCCTGTAATAATGGCTCGACTTATGCCCCATTTGCGAAATACAATTGTCTAAAAACAATTACCACAAAGGGAAAATAATTAAAGATAGCGTTGACTAGAAAGTTTTTCCTAGGCACCATTTAGGCCTACTAATTATTTACAAGGCCTTTTACGTTTTCTTACAAAAAAAAAAATGTATTAAAAAAAGAAGTCATGTTGCATCAGCCTAAATTCAAAAGATGTCTAAAAGTTTTGAGTGCATAATGTGGTTAGTATGTGGCATTTGTGACGGCAGGGCTTACCCCACTGTGAAGAACTGCCTCATCTCTTGTCGGCGTGAACGCATCAACTGCTTGTACTCCCCGATGCGCAATTTCTTCCCGTCAATAATGCAGGTCCTCTTAGGCCTGGGCTTGTACTTGTAATTTGGGTACTTCTCTAGGTGCAGCTTGCTCAGACGGGCCTGCTCTTCGTAGTATGGCTGCTTGTCTTGATTAGACATAGATTTCCACCGAGAACCTGCAAGACAGAGAGCGCCATTTAAATATCGGAATGCACACAAAAAAAAACAACTCACATTTGACTCGCGAATGACTGCAGGTGATCTCGTGAAATGGCAAGCATGTTAAAATGGTATAGGTTGTTTATTTGTAGGAACTTATGTCAAACTGTATGCTAAATAGTGCAGCTTTGTGAAGAGTCCCGTGAGGTAGTGCATGACAGCACTTTTAACAGCTCTGATGTATGGACTCCAACGCAGAGGGGACAAGACCCATTTAGCCTCTGTCATTTTTCATGACAAACACTTATGGTAGTGATAGGTTATAAATCTATCTGTATGCAGAGCTGCTCTGTCTGATAATAGTGCCCTTTTCACACACAGGAGCAGTTGTATATCATTACAGGACATGCATTTATCAAGACAAAATACAAATATGAATATTTATAATGGCAAAAAAACAAAACAATGTGCATAATTAATATTCAAAGATAACATAGTTTTGTTCGTGTTGACTCTTACCTAAAATCTTGCTAATGTTGGAGTTGTGCATGTCGGGGAAGGCCTGCAGAATCTTCCTCCGTTCATCTTTCGCCCACACCATGAAGGCGTTCATTGGCCTCTTAATGTGAGGCTCGTTGTTGTTTCTCCCTCTGGCTTCCCTGAAGACTCGAGCCTCTGTGGGTCCGGCTCCTCCTGTTGGCCAACAATAATAGGATTGGGATTTATCTGAAGAGCCATTGACTTCCGTGGACCCTGGAACGGCCAGAGCAGGAACAAGAGGAGAGGGCAAGGCAAGGCATTGATTAAATGACCAGCCATGTTCAATCACTCTGTTCAATCTCGCTGTCATCTGCTGTCACTGCCATTATCAGCGCAAATGTGATCATTGTTTTCGACAAGCACTGGCTACTGATCCCCCAGAGAGCTGCACTTTTCATCAAGTGGAAGAAAAAAAAAAAAAGTAGCCTGCTTTTATTGTGCAATAACCGTGAAAAGTTTACCAAAGACTTCCCACATTGGTTTATTCTCCTACTGAAAATTGCATGTTTTCTTCCATATAGTAAGAGAATACCAATACTAAACTGACACTCTAAATTTTTCAACACGCATTGATTCAGCCACGCCATCCCTCTCTTTTTCTCTGTATATTTTATGTTCTCAAGAGTAAAGACAAACAAACATGCACATATTCGGAATAAAAAGAGTATGCCGATTCTGCATACGGCTGCTTTTCAATCAGGCCACTCACAATCAGCATGAGGAGAGAGTTTCCCTCCATATTAAACTGTACATCAGGCTGATAATGATTTCTGTTTGCATGTGCATTTGCTTCCTTTTATAACGTAAGATGTGAAAGAATTAAATAAAAGCAATATGAATATTTCAACAAACAAAAACATGTTGATAAACAAGGCTTGAAAAATAAGACAAAAAAGCCTTCCATATGCCACGATACATCTTTAATGATCTCAAATCTGGAAAAGAAAGCTTGGGATGACTCATGCATATTTCATCATCCACATGTGAAGTCTTCTCATTAGACCATTCCATTTGCAGCCTTGGCACATGGTACCTGGGGTTTGATTTCTATTATTATTTCAGCTGATAAACAAATTCAAACTCTTAATGAGTAACAGAGCAGTGTGCATAGTCATTTTGAAAATATGGTCAAATGAGCCACTGTTTTCATCCCTGTCTCAATATAAAGTGCATTCTGTTTCTAACACTTGAAATAATAATGTGCACACAATGATCTTGACTCTATGATGTACTGAGAGAGGAGATGTCACAACAGAAAAGGTTCAGTTTAAGGTGCTCCTCAGAATTAGGATTCTCTTCCAGTAAATGTATTTATGACTGCGACAACGGGGGACTCGACTCAAAACGATTAGGATTATTGGGACAATATACCAAGGCTAGCAACATCTACATAAGAAGAAGTTGCTCTACTAAAATACATGCTCAACCTGTGTGAATATGACGTTTCTTTTAAAATTAGACGTGGTATTCCAAACCAGGGCCAACAGTGTCCATGAATCCAAAAATAAAACAGTGCGTTTGCTGTTATCGAGGCCACAGTACGTTAATTTCATTTAGCATGCACTCACTGTATGAATTGATTTTACTTTGTTTGGATTTGACAACCATGTTTATTGTGCAATGAAATGTGGTGTGGCGAAGGGCTGACAGTATCCATCAACACGGGCCAATCTGCTGACTGCTGGGGCCAGATGAAGGTATTCATTAGCTCAGGAGCGCTGCGCTCACTCAGACACGACAGCCAGTGTCTGCGCCCTGGGATCGCTCGTTGTAATTTACGATGCTCCCGTGCCATTACTCTATCACTGACACTGATTCAGCAATTTATATACTGTGTGCATGCATACAGGCAGAGGTGAGCTTTAAACAGGGAGGGGGACACAACAAGCCACTGCCATCAGCAAGTGCCACATTCATAGTTAGCCAGGAAAGTATCCACGTGACTGTTCACTGGAGAGAAACCAGATGAGCCGTGTGTAACGGCACAAACAGGGCGCCTTAACAAGGAGATGTTCGTCTAATGCAAGGAAACCACATGTCTCCATCTGAGTTTAGGGTTGACTTTAAAAACAACTGTCAATGTCTTTGTGTGAGAGTGTTTTTTTTAAGGGGCAAATTTTATTTGACATTTGTCTGGTTGAAAGATAATTTTGTCGTCTTGACACCTGTGTTCCAGCCTGCATGTGGTTAATCAAAAGACTCCTGTGCAGGGCAGCATGCAATTTACGCCAACATTGTTTCAGGCTTTTCATTAAAAATTACAACGGTGCTCTGACATTTTGCAAATGAACATTTACATTTTTCCAAGAGAGATAGGACGTTTAGGAATCAGTTAGTTAGCTATGTGATTGTGTAAATAAACACAGATGTTTAGCAGTGACAGGGCAGGCCCCTGACGGCAGCTCTGGGAGGCGCTGACACGGGAAGCGCTGTTTAATAGAATTTATTGTGATTCATGAGGCCTGCAGCTCAAGTGTGACAGAGCGATATGAGAATCCCCTTTTAATTTGTCTCTCCTGGAAACACTGCTGATGAGCGGCATGAATTATGTGAGAAAGACTGATTGTGTGTGAGATTTAGAGGGTAAAATGGGAGTCACTGTGGTAAGAGGTACACAGCACAAAAGCAAAGGAATAAAGAGAGTACATAGCAGGGCCCGAAAGGCTCCACACCTGTGAGCTACAGGCTCAGACTCGATGTGAACGAGCCAGAGGGAGCACAGCCCCAGTCGGCCCTTCTCCCCCTTTTCCTCTTTACTCATCTTTGTTCATGGCAGACACAGGATGTCACCCAGGAATCTGCTGGAGAGGAAGAGCAGTGAGGAGGAGACAATCACGCAAACTTGCCAAGCCCTCTGTGTCAGGATCACATCTAACACCTCCAACTGCAGGCATTTAGCTGACAATAGAGCCGCTCCCAGAGCAGGATCGGGCTAGACTAATGTATTTGAATTGACAGGCCAGAGAGCAGCGCCCTGGAACCTCTGCTCAGCTTTTTAAGCACGCTAATCAAACCATTACAAATTACAAGCGATATAAGCCCTATTATTACAAGTCAATCCCCTTTTTTCATTTGAAGCGTGTATACTTTAGCACGCTGCCACAGGCACATGGGAACTGGGGAACAAACACCAGACCTGTTTCAACTTGATCCTCTCTTGTGTGTGCATTTAACTTAAAGTAGACCTTAATCCTTTACAACTCCCAAGCAAGCATTACAATGTCAGATAGGGATTTGTGACCTGTATTTTACAACTTCAAAAAAAGGATTTTTATTTGATTGTATTGACCTGTTCAACTGCTGGAAACAAATCATTGCCCCCTCATCTCTGTGTTGTTGTTGTTGTTGCATCTTGGTGGGAAACGGCCTTGTGATTCCCATGCCCCAAGTTCAAAACAACAAGAGAAACTTCAAAACTTCACTTGTTTCAAGTCATTAAAAATGTGTACAGCATAGCAATGGAATGGTTATATCGTTTTCTACTTCTATCCCATCAGGACCACAGCTTTGAAGACACCTTCTCTATCGCTCATTCTTTTACTGTAGTTGAACTCTGTTTCCAGTCTCCACACATCTCTCAATAAGCTTTTGTTCTCCGTGGACCAACAGGGGGTGGTTTAAGCAAACACAAGTCAGCGACACATCTATACCACTGCCCTATATGAATGGACATCAGGTTTGGCTGAGGTATTCTGTAACATATAAATGGCTGCAAAAATCCCATTGTGAACATTATTCTTGCGGTACTATGAAGTGCTCTCTGGAACTCCTGCAATATGTGAAAATCCTTATCTTTGTAAAGCATATCTACAGTAATAAATATACTACATAGTATTTCTACTGTATATCTTCTAATGTGGCGCAGCTCATATTTCAACCATTCCCATTTCTTTGAAGCGTTTTGCCAACCTGCATCATTTGATTACTGCATGCTCTGTAAATATTAGCCTAAGCCCCTTAAAGCTTATGTGAAGGGCAGTGATTACAGAAGTTCACTGTGCAGCGGCCTGCGCAGTGTGGCTGCTCTGTTCTGGAGGGAGAGCTGCGACTAACCATGGGGCTTTCACACCCAACATAAGGGCCGGGGAGGTACACCCAGTAATTTTCCTTTTTTGGAATTGCCAAAGTATTTTTCTTATGAAACTAGTGCTGAATTACAGATGAACTCTGCAATTTTGCGTTTGAACTTATCATATGAAATGGTTTTATTATACTCTCTATTAATCTGGTGGTCTTAAGTTAAGTTTCCGATTTAAATCTATAAAAACAAAAATATTATAATTTACAAACATTTGCCCAGTAATGTTTATGGTGTGATTTGCAGCCTTACAAAAACAATAATTAAATTGTATAAACCAGAAAAAAGTGTGAGACTCTTTATGTAAAGGTATTCTGGCAAACAGCCTTTTGTTGAGCGGAGGATTGAAGAGTAAACATGTTCTCAGCAGAGTAAACACTTTGTGGTTCACATCATAAAACTTCCTAGTGCTGCAGCTCACAGAGGCACAGCTACATTTGTGGCGAAAGAAAAGAGAGGCTAACTGCAAACTGTTTTGAGTCGTGATTGCTGTGCGGGATCCCAGCCACTTCCCCTGGGAAGAGGACCTCTCCTGTCCTCTGACCTCCGCGTGCCCTGATACATTGCCCACTGGGAACATTGACGGGAGGCGTCTGGAGCCAGGCTCTGCCCACAACAGTAATGCACTTAAAAGGACACATCCAGCCATGTGTGTGCCCAGTTTCAGAGCTGCTCCTCAGTAGGCACAGAGTGGAGCTCCCACTGGGACACCACTGGAGACATGTGCAGATCAGGCAGAAGGGCTGGATGTGACTATGAAGCTCACAGTAAAGTGAAACATCCCTGCATTTCTTACTGTTCCAGCCAAAAATGTGTGGAGTAAGACACTTTTTGTCAGAACTGTAATATCTTAAATTTGAGTAATATTAACTAAATCAAGAAATTCTGTGCCACAAAGAAGTGAAGTTAAATTTACAAAAAAGTATATTTCTGTCTGATTCCTCTAGGCAACAAAGATTTTTTTTTCCAGTGCCATGGACACTGACACAAATATTGATGACTGACAAACAGTCAAGCACAAAACTAAGTCTTGTTTCTGTATAGGATCCTGGGTTACAAAAGGAAATGACATCGTCACATAGGCGCAACTCAAATTTACACTGGTATGTGCAGGACCTCAAACAAGACGGAGGCAATGGAGGTGAATTTTTTTTAAAAGTCGGCTTTTTCCCGGAGCACTCTTGTCTTTCACTCACCAGCCTGTGAAAACCTCGGGGCCACTGCTTCAGCAGCCAACACAATACATACTATGTTTCACATGCACAGTGGAGGGTTTTGGACATGTGATATCAGATTTAAGTGGAGAATATTTGAAGTTAAAAACACAGGAATCATGCAATGCAATAATATATTTACCGTCAAGATCCTCTGGTCTGGTGAGGTCAATAACTCTGTGGCCAATTCTTCCTTCTTCACTCAGTTTGCTGAGGTGATGCCCAATGCTCTCAAACGGCGCCCTTTCCTGCAGAGAGATACAAGGAATCAGATACAGGAACAAAGGTACACAGTTTTACTGTTGCAGAATTGTAAAAAACAACCCCATCAGGAATCAGAAATTTTGAAAAGAAAAAAAGTGTATTTGATAGATGGAGGTTCTTTTGAAGAGCTGCTCTTTTGACATGAGCTAGATGTAGCTTTTTCCCTCTCTCATTTCTCTATTCAGCCACTGCTATAATGGATGACAGGAGCAGAGAGACAGTGAGGGCCAGGGGTGCTGTAAATAGATTTACAGAAGGATACTTTGTGATCCTGAGCACACAATGGAGCCGTGGCCCTCTTTGCAGTGCTCAGATTTTCCTCTGTAATCTTCTCCTTACATCCTCCCTTCAAGTGTACAGAGCCCACAGCTCAGCGGCCATCATTTATTCAGACTTCATGCTTTGGAGAACACACCGTGTTTTCCCGTTTGTCATGTCGTTTTTGTGCTCAGATTAAACTTGGCATCATGTTGTACTTGACACACAATGAAACCCTGTCATTCAGCGCTCCGTGACAATATTAAATGTCATGTCAGTGTGCATTTACAGAATAAAATAACAGCTTTCGAGGGCACTGAATAGTTGCTGCACATTACACTTAATGTATTATGCAAGGGGAGAGTGCCGACTGCTGGAGCCTCCATTGTTGAATGACCTACTTCCTCCGTGAATACACAGGGCATTAGCAAAGGGCTGTCTTCCCCTCTAAGATAGAGAATGACTCCGTATGATACAAATAATCTCTGGACCCTTAGTTCTGCTGGGGTGGCAGTAAAAGCAGGCCTGTTACCGGTATTCAAAAACACATTTATTTTACTCCCAGGGTGAGCACTCGATTTCTCCCAAAGATGCAGTGTCTGGGCTGACCTATGGCACTTTGTATTGTAAACAGGACATCCACACACAGGCTGAGCACATCTACAGGTACGGCTAACACAACTACCCTGGGACACAGCAACCAAACACATTCATCTTTCAGACCAATGTTTTTTCTAAAATGGCGTTTATATGGTTTTACCACCTCCCCAAGCGGCGTTATTATTTAACAAAATAGCGAATTATTTTATTTTCACTTTTATTTCTTACACTATATTAGCAATGCTGCCAAAATATGTGAAAAATGTCTATCTCTCTTTTTTTTCTTCCCATCACATCCTTGTGTTTTGTCTCAAAAATGACAAGACAAGATTGTTGAAGTCCATTTAAGACCTGTCACATTATTCAATTTCATGCTTTTATTAAGAACTGTTCTTTAAAAAGAAAAGACAGCGACACCAAAAGAAAAAAAAAGCACTGCAATTTTCCATCATACTTGAAGGAGCAGTCATTATTTATGGCCAGCTGAGTGATTTTGATATACAATTAACCACTACCTGCTTGTGGCCTGTGATTAGAGCCTGTCTATCTGACGGCCCTTTGCTTACTTAAGTGTTTTCTAATTATGATATATGTAGTGGTCCCCGCTGGGCAAGACGACACTTTGTAAAGAGAAGATGCAGTATGGTGCCTCTCTGTGTGTCACATTTTGTGCAACACCACAACACAGTGGATGTGCACACAGCGCTGTATTCATCACCGCGCCACATTATTGCTCTTAATGAAAGAAGCCAGCAGCATGATGACAAAGTGACTGATGTGTGATTAGCTGCTTGGGCAATGGGGCTGTTTCAGATGCTCCTTGGACAGTGCAGTGGGAGGAAGACGCAGGCATTCAGGGCGCACTGTATATCTGTAATAAAGTAGTCATGTCATCCCTCTTCTGTGCTTGGTCGGTCCCCACTGATCAATCAAGTCCTTTTATAAACTCATGATCATTAAGAATCACGTTGGGCTGAGAAGGAAGAGGAACCGGGGCCATCCATCACTGAGTTTCATTAATATCCAGCTTAAGCTTCAACTGCGTAGTAAAGAAAACAAAAACTAAGGCTCTCATCCAAGTTTTTATACAACATAGCATGGGCACGCAGTTCATCCTTTTACCTTCTTGGCTATGCTAATTAATACAGCTCTTGCTTAATCTCATCATGTGCTTAGCAATATGGCCACACATATTTTAATAAAATTTTATATACTAAGCCTAATATACTTATTGGTTATATGTTTGGTAATTTATATCCAGGAATTACAATTATAGCTGAAATTAAGGCAATAAATTATTTGCCCAGCATCGGGGTTTTTGTTTTAAGACGTGAAAATATTCAGAGAACTAATGCTTCCCTCCTGCCCACGCATCAAGTGCTGTGATAAATTAATGGCACTTTTATTATTTTATAGTGTCATTAAATTTTTACTGATCACTCGGACACACACAGGGGTAGCAAAGGACACGCCGTATCTAGGGAAATTGGCTGTCCTGCCAGGCGAAGAGGGAAGCACACACAAGAGTTTTAAGTGCAACACGGTCCAAGAAAATGAATGGATACTTTAAGCATAAATATAGCTGAAATTGAACACTGTTAAATGCTGAAAGCTAGTAAAGCACATAATGGTTCTAATGCATGAAGAGGGCAGAGAGAAAAGCCCGGAGTAATCAGATAAAGACATAGGAAACAAAAGATGTGGACATTACTCCCCTCCTACTTTAACCACGACTGCTGGCAACAGACTGGTACCTCCCTCAAATGACTTCAGCATGCAGCTCCCTACGCCACAACTAAAATTATAGCAGCACACTCCGAGCTGTAGTGGAAAACTGCCACCCACAATAATTTCATCCGCCCTGCCTGTGCGGTCTTTTGTCTTTCAAGTTTTGGGTAATGGATGGACTTGAGTCTCGTTGCACATGGCTGTACAGTTAAGTCAGTAAAGGGGGGGGAGAAGACAGTGTGGATCTTCTTGTGTGATGGAGTCCCAAAGCGTCCCCCTGTCAGTTCAGTAAAGAGAGCTTTAATCTGCCGGCCACAGAACATGTGCCGGAGGCCTGCTGCGGTGCCCACAGGGTGTATTCTGAGCTAAAGGCGGGTGGCGGATGGCTCGATGCATTGTGCCTAGTCTTGCCCTATATTAAAACGGTCTATAGTCTATACCGTCAATCCTTCACTCTCCGTAACTTTTACAGTCATTTTTTGTTTGTTTTTATGATGATAGATTTCAACACATGCCCAGAATGACGTGCTTAAAATAAAATGATTTTAGATTTGACTAGATTCAGTTCTGGTGTTAAAAGAACAAAAAACATGAGAACAAAATAGGAACAAAAACAGTGTCCAGCTTAAGTGAAAGAAAATCTCTACAGTTTGTTATGGAAATAACTGTAGGGATAATAGACTTGTCTGTTGGTTCGGCTTCGAGGGAGAGTGCAGAAGGTGGGCTTAGTATTTTCTTAGTAATTTCTGAACCAGCAAAGAAAATTAAAAAATGTAACAAAATTCAACAAAGCAACAATAAAACATGTTCACAATGCAAAAAAGAGTAACAGGACACCCTTTTGTACTTCTACTACTATTACGCCTTTATTTTTAGTATACGTTATGTGCTACTGTCATGTAGTGAACACAAACTGACCCAAATATATGTGATGTCCTGCCCCGGCGTGCTGTGTCACACACCTGATATGTGGAAAGAGAAGTCAGAGGCAGGACCACAGTACAGTCCGTTGTGAATGGAGTGTCAGTCATCACTGTGGTCTGTGTCCCTCAAGACTCTCTCAGACTGAAGTCCTCAGCCAGAGCCCCTCCCCACCCCCTCGTCGCGCACAAAGAGCACACTTAAGCAACTCAACACCTCATCTGTTTTGTATTTCTGTTATAACTAGTTTCAATGTTACGTATAAGTCTATGGTGTTCCTGGAGTTTTAGTTTTAGTTTTGAGCCATTTAAATGTTAAGTATATCCAGCCATGCGGTGAACCCACAGTTCCTTTAATGCAGATTTTCTTTTTTTTTAGTTTCTTTTTTTTTTTCAATTCTCTTGCCTTGCAAAGACTAATGCATGGAGCAGAATCAACAGTAGCAGCCACAAAAGCCTGGCTCTGCTTCTGTGGCAGTCATTCCCAATATCACACAGAGCAAAGATGGTTGGATATTGTGGAACCATTTGTACTGCCAGGGCATCACCTCATTTGTTTAAAACATAGAGAAGAAAGATCTTTAATTCAATTAAACTATGGCGAGACTGGTGAGCTAACCCTGGTCTGGGCTTTGTGCCAAACAGCAGTTTATTGTTTGTTTTCATCAAATAATTCAACAGGAAAAAACATAATAGGAACAACAAGTGAAATCTACTAAAATAGTATTTATCGTAACCCTTAGTAGTTATGTCCTTCCTGGACTCAACCTTTATATAAATTAGATTGTTGGTCAAATAAAAGTATATTTCTTCTGCTCTGATGTCCTCTTCTGTCATATAGGGGCCATTTGCATTGGGATCATGTACTTTCCAATCCTCAATGATCCAGAACTGTTCACTAGGCCCTAAAGAAATTTTAAGTGCAGTTAAATCTCATGGCTTATCAATCCCTCCAGGATGCAAACAGCGGGATCAGAAACTGCAACATTACCACAAGCTCTTTTGCATTTGGACAAAGGCTCCTCCCGTCAAACCCCAGGCCATTACAGGCTGACTACAACTGTACAGTGGAAATAACTGCTCCTTTGAGGCCAATTCTTTCCTTTCCTTTTGTTCTGTGAGCTTTGTGGTCAGCATGGCATCACAGGTTCGAAGAATCCTGGCCAGCGATATTCTGGGCCACAGCAGCGGCCCAGAAACTCTCTGTGTTAACAGACAACAGCAGAAAATAATGGAGCAGACACAGCCAAATGACCAGGCGAGATGGAGCCCTTCTTCTTTGGAAATTTGTGAACGGAGCCAATGACTTGACCAAAGATGGGCACTGCAAACTGGTAAACACATCATGCAGCAATCTTTTGTTTTTATTTATGAATGAATGCGGACAAATGGACAATACGTTAATGGAAGCAATCTTCACAATAGCTCCTGCTGGCTACATCCAGTGTCTGGGTCTGAGCATAATCTAATTTGGATGGGCAAACCCATGTATGCCAAGGATTTACATTGCAGCCAAAACGCCTTGGTTTGCAATTTCCAAGACAGCAGTCGAAAAGGCGCAGAAAATTGCTTCCAGGGCTGCAGACCAGACAAGATTATATTCAAAGTCTTTGTGAGGGCTTTACTTGAATGGGACCCTGGCAGCACACACACACTAAGCACACACATATAAGTGAGCAGTACAACCACTAGAACCAATAGGTTAGAAGGCTGCACCAGTCTAAGCTCTATTTGAATATTTACAGGCTGAGCTGTGGGCTATGGGAAACGGACAATTGTGGTGGTCAATACTGAGAAGAGGAGATGTTGTAGGGCAGAAAGGGGCAGTTCAATAGGTTAATACACTGGCCTTTCACCTTTTGATTCCAGTTAGGGACATGTCAGCACAAGGATATATTTTATCTGAGAGGCACAAGGGCGTGCAGAGTCTAAACCAGGGCTGAGATTGTGAGAAGGCGTGCACTGGGCCAGGGACAGACAGCAAAGAGCTGCTTTGAATCGAGTGACTTTTAAGTTCAAGAAAGACATTTTGAGGGTGAATTTAGAAGTAATTCAAACATTTTGTTAAGGTTAAAAACAATACAACTGAGCTTTCATGGGCCATTTACAATTTACAGCTTACAGTCAATTATTGTGGTTGGTTATTGACTAAAACAACAGCAAGGGAAATAAAAAGGCAGTGTAAAGTACAAATACACTTGCTATACCCTTGAACCTAAAAAAAAACCCTCTCCAGTGTGAGCATAATAAAAGGAAACAATTCAAATGGTTATAAATGGATAGAGATGCAGCGTATTCTAGGTAAAAGCCTCCACAGGGTAAAGAGCGCATTGTAAATAATGGAACAAAGTAATTGCCCTCTGCAGACAATAATACCTTTATATTAATATTTCAAAAAAAGTAAATTGTAGAGGGCTTGTAAGAGGTTTTATTGTACAGATGGGATATAGTAAAAACAGACAAACAAGAGAAAATATCTGTAACGTATAAATATTTGACAATCTCCCGGGTTCAAGTCTGATCTGTGTGCTGTTCCTCTCAGCCATGGGCTCAGCAGCTCCAGAGGGGAAGCAGACAACCTACTGATAAAGGCCAGTAATGAAAGCATTGTAGTGCTCAAATACACTTTGTACAAAAAGATGAATTGATCCATCTGTAAGCAGCACTTAGACCCACTCCTCAGGCCGGTCATTACACAGGGATAAATCAATATTTAATATCCCTTCTAACAGCCACACTGGATGATCTTAACCTCTCCTTAATCCCATTTATGTTACCTTTCCAGAATCTTCTTCATATAAGCTCTCACTGTGATAAACTTCCAAACAAGAGACTGGGAGGGGAGCTATTAGAGACCACACCATATTTATGTCAGGTGAGGCGCTTTCGTGAAACATTAATATTCTGAAACTGACCAAAGTGAAAGCTTTTATCCGGGGCGTTCAAACCTTTCTAGTCCCTTGGCTTGTATCAGCAAAAGGCTCTCTCTCCTCCCCTCCTTCCACCGCTGAATTACAACCCACTGTTCTTTATTGCAGCCGAGAGGATGAAGATGATGGGGCAATTCTTTTAGCTGACTTGATAAAGCGCGCCTCTAATTTCACACTGTCCTAATAGAACCAATGTCACTGAAATGAAAAGGTGACAATATCTCACTGTGATTTGCACGGGTCTCCGAGTCAGGCGTCACAAGGTGTAAGGCTTCCTTAAGGTGTCATTCAACAGGACATACAAATTACTATCGCAATAAAACACCACTCTATTACCTTTTGGGAGGCTTTCAATTATTTGAGCCTGACATATATGCATACATTAATAAATTCATATAATATATCAAGAGGTTGACAAGTACACATTAAAACAATTTCGCACATTTATGATCAAATTATATTTTGGAATACCTACATTTTCTAAGATTGTTTTTCCACATTTGATTATTTATTATTAATACGTAAAATATATCCTTAAAGTGACTAATTCAAAACATATATAGGAAAGCTTCTTTTGTTGAAAGTATGAGCGTGTTTGCACTGCCGATTGCCACCTGCGCAGACTGTGATCTCATCCAAGCACCAAATTAAAGAAAATCAAAATAGATGTTGATTCACTTTTTTACATATACATTGACCTAGTTGAAGCTGTTGGTTGAAAGTGTCAGTTTCTCAAATATTAATGAGCATCGCTCCCAGTTCCTGCCTGTTCCTCACAGCCAACTGGCAACATGGCATCAAGCTGAAGCGCGGAGGACAGCTTTTTTCTCTCCTTGATTGACTCATCGATTGAAGATATTTTTAAAGGGAATCCCTGGGAGTGTGTGCTCCTGGTACAAAGCAGCCCGTCCCGTGTCAGGGGACTGGATGGGGCTGTGAATCTGCCTTAATTGGGCAGAGACTTCAGAGAGTTCTTGGGCCACACCGGGCACTGCCCTGGCCCGTCCTGACCCTCACACCAGAATCACCAACGCCGAGGCCCCTCCACACACTTAAACACGGCTCATTTAAATAAACACACATTTATGCCCTTCAATGCCAGTGCGTATCAATCTGACCACCCTGGACAGCGATTAAAGAAAATATATTAGTCTTAAGAACCGTCTACACCTCTCTGTTCCAGTTCTTGAAACGCCACTGACTACTTTTGATGAGCGCTGCACATGATTCGAGGTCTTTCAGTTTACGTTAGTGTGTATTCTTATGCCACACTGAAAGGAAGTGCTAACCTTGTCTCTGCAGTTATTAAGGCCCACTGACGTCAGGACGGACAGCTTTGCTTCCATTCCCTGCTGGTGATGCTGCAGCTGCTCTCTCTGGATCTGCTCCCTCATCTTGCGGGCTTCCTGGATGGCCTTCATCACTGTGTCCTGGTCCCCAAACAATGCTGTTGAGTTTAGACTGGACAGTATATCTGCACAGGAAGGAGCAAAAGATGCACATTTATTCCACAAGTCACCACTTAAATACATCCTGGTGAATCTTGAAACTCTCTAGATGAACATAATAACACATGCTAAACAAAACATCTGACTTACCTAGAGACGAGGCTCGGCCCAGGCCCCCGAGCGGACTAGGGATCCCTCCTTTGCCCATGAGGTGGTTTGGGCTGGGTTTGCTGCCCGGAAACAGGTTTTGTGTTGGGGATGTGGGGGATTTGACCAGGTCTGTGTTTTTTGGCCGGGCAGACAGGTTGAGCGGCTGTGTTCCTTCCTCCTGTGGCAGCAGCAGAGATATGAATGAGAGAAGGCAGAAGAGAGAAAAAAAAAAGGTGCTCACACCCTCCCACGTTTCTTAAAGAGTCTGGCTTTCCCCAAACACCACAAATCCTCTGCGTCCCTGGTAATTCTCATGTTTATTTGGCATATTCATTATAATTATAAAAAACAAAACAATTCTTCTTTTCAACTTTTTTTCATTCAAATCTATACCCTTTCCTTGATGGACGCAAGGCCTGCTCTTTCCCTCCGTACCATCCATCTTTTGACAGCGGCTGCACCACTGTGATCTTCCTCGCAGTTGCCCAGCTCCTTTGTTCACACTAATTAAAGCTGATTCCGTGTTTCTGTACATCTTCATCTGCTCCCTCTCTCCTCAGCCTGCTCCCAGTGTCTGCACTCTGCCTCCAAGAATAACTAATGACCGGATAACGCGGGCGCCAGTGATCAAAGACAGCTGTTTCAATCTGTCAGACACTGAGTGACATTATCTACTTCATTAGCTTGTACACGCATTTATTTTACTTGGGTGTATTGTGTACCTTTACCTGTCATGGAAGTGCGATTTTACACGATTTCGGAAAAAACTAAAATCCATAGAAGGCAAAACAAAGTAGCAGCATTTTTTTTTCAAGCTTTCAAATATAATTGTAATGTAGCCATTGTAGAAAACATAAAATTGGATCATTACTCTTCTTTACAAAACATATGGCTCAAACTGTCTCCCTTAAGGCCTTGTTTTCTTCCTGCATTAATAACAGTATGTCAAACAGACTATTGCAGATTGACAGATGGGGCACTAACACACAGGCTCGATAAATAGATGATATTTTAACTTTGTATTCTGGTAAATATATTTTGTTGTGTATAAATGTTCACACAAAGGCCTAATAAAAAGCGAAAGACCATTTATCAGTTGTTAATCAGTTTAAGGCACTGTTCATGCACGGCTCAAGGCCTGCTGAGGAAAGTTGAAGGGAATCATAATACCTTGACTTGAGTGATGGGGCTGGAGGAGCTCTTGTCGTTCTTTAGAGAGGAGGGAGAAATGGGCCCACTCGCATTGAGAGGCTGGGGGAGTGGAGGCATCTTGGCTCCAGGAGAGACCTGCATGCTGGCAAGCTGGGCGGCATACAGTTGCTGTAGGGAGGTAGAGAAACCCACAAGGCGTTAACGTCCAAAGTTTTTCCCCTCTCTAGAACTGAGTGTCTGCCTTCATCTGCTGTTCTCTCTTTTACGTCGTTCCTCTCTTTCCATGAGGCTGGCAGAGAACCTCCATCAAAGGTCTTAACTGTATTTCAAAGACTGAACCCAGAGAGAGACACCAGTCTTAAAAACCACACAGAAATGGCATTCACTCAAAATACTTGGAGCCCCTATTTTCCACTCATCACAGAGAAAAAGTTTGCCGACTGGATGCAAGTGTGTTAGCAAAGATCTCTCATTTCTCCACATCGGCACAGCCTCCCATTGAAGGATCTGGCCTGTGATTTGCCTCCACACAGTCATAGGAGAGAGTCCCAGTCCACGAACCCAATCTCAGTTGGACATGTTTCAGAGAACATGTTAAACAAGCATTATTAAGGCTAAGAAACCTGAACACAGCACACGGGTGTAATCATTGATGTTTTCATTGACATTAAATCAGTGACATCTCTTCAGAAGTGTACAGACTAGTGGTTATATGAAATGACGGCCAAAACACACAGTAACCATTGTGTCTACAACAAAAAACGTTCATGTTTAACGAGTACAGCATCTTTTGACTATTTCCACAAGATTTCTCGAGACATTTAAAACTACTTATTGCACATGTATGTGATGTGGTCCTGCATGAAACAGTATCAATGCCACATGAGGGGCGATACAAAAGCGCTATTCTTCCAGACGACGTGGGGATAACAACGGTACAGCGGCAGAGGAAATGACAGACTGATTATGTTCCCAAATGACATCGCCGCCCCCACCTCCCTCACAAACACCCTTTTGTCTGTGACAGGCTCCACACAGGAGCAGACCAACTTTATTTTCCTCTAATCTCAGTTAGTTAATGTGAGCAGTTAACTCTGAGCGTGTTTTACAGAGACCACTGACAAAGACAGAGGAAGTCTGCAGACCTGTTTGTCACTGTCTAGCCCTAGTCTGTTGTACAGATGTTTGCTAACACACTGTCGACAAGCATGGCCCTGACCTTGAGTGGGAAGAACTTTATTGTTCCGGAAAAAGAGCATAATTAGACTTTACCTCAAATTAGAGGCAGTCAGGATGCCCCTTTTCACCACTGATTAGCAGGTCAGTGCCATGGGGTGAGAAGGAATGGTTACCCTTGTAACAAGGAACAGACTGCCTCCAGAGCTAAAGAACAATAAATATAATCAGAGGGAAGACTGATGAAAGGTGTCTTAACCTGTAACACATTGCCCAAGGACACACAAAAGCCTGTGTGTGCGTGAACTTAAACTTTTAATGTGGTCTGCAATTCAAACGAAGTTGCATAAATGACATAGGAGTTGAACTGTATACCAACACTGGTGTACAAGATCACAAAACAACACAGGAAGTATAAATATAACTGGGATTACATAGCCAAAGGCTGAGGATAATATGGTCTCCTTAAGAAGACAGCTGCTCTTGGCTCTCATTTAAAAGTCCTTGAAAAGGATTTTTTTTGCCAGGTGGGGGCAGAAAAAAAGTTGATGTCGGCAAATGTGTGACAGAAAACTAAATGTAAACATATATATATATATAATTTAAAAAAAAAAACATATTTTATCTGTTAATTAACTAATTGATCATAAAAATTGCGTGGTGTCATAATCTTAATTCAAATGTAGTTATTTCAACATATGAATAAATCACTTCTTCTTTTTGGAAGTGTTTCTCTTTGATTATTTTGAACTGGGCCATATTCACTGTGTGTATTTTAGGCCGTCTGTCTGGCCCTAACCGTTGCCTGTGTCCCCGATGAGCAGAGCCGTTCTCAGGAAGCATGGATCTGAGTGAGAGCAGTACGCCCAAGGTCAGTCTGTTAGCCTCTGGTAATTAAAAACAAGCCCCCCAGAGGCAGCTGAGGTTAAACCAGGAGGTCCACCTTTCTAACAGGGACATTCAAATAAAGTCTGCGCATACTCAGTCGATCATGATGATTAGGGATGTAATGGAAAAAATTTAAATATGTATTAATATAATTTGGTTTACAATAGAAGCACTTGCCACTGTATTCGAATATCAATTATAGCAGATCACTGTTTTGTCAGTCAGAGTCTCATTCACCTTCCTTTGGCCTGAGCATCGAGCACTTGAATATGAGGGCATTAATTGTGCTTCACTGCACCACACCATTTAAGAAGCAGCCCTGCGCCAGCCCCGTTTGCCACAAGGCTTGTACAGGCTCATTGCCCAGGGCGACCAGGCAGGCTGACCCAGGCGAGGCCCAGATGTCAGGATTGGAGGAAGGCGTCCTGGTGCACTCTGCCGAAGCTTTCCAGTATGGCCCAACATCTGTCTCATCTGCTGGCAACCAACCTGCTCTGCTCAGGCCCCTCCCCCGGTCCTGGGGCTCCACAATGTTTTCCCTCTTTTAAATAGTTACGTCCTTCTCTTGCACTTTCTGTCTGCTCTCTCTCATTTACTCACACAAACGCAGGCCTTGATGTGTGAGAGTGTCTGGGATCTCGGGGCCCTGGGACTCGGGAGCCGGCACTCCCATTCAATGCTGCTTACTGCATTATCCACTCTATCTGTCCATCTGTCCCTCTGTTCACCACTGCCTCCTCACAGCTGCTCACCTAGCCGTCCTATTAGCCGGGCTTCCACGCACTGCGAGTGTGGCTGCTCTGCGCAGGGTTACCTTCAAAGACCGGACTCCTCTGCTCGTAAACACAGAAACAGCTGCTCGCTACAGTACGTCTGTTCTACCCTTTCTTCTCTCCCCCTGTCGCTCTGTCTTTCTCTTTCAAAGTCACAACTTATTCACATATTAATGATGTGATTAACATCTGTACTACACAGGGGTTACTATACATATGAACAGTAAAGGGAAATACAAGTGGGTCCTTTCGATGTGTTTGCTTGGTGTGAAGTTCAGTTGTCCCTCACAATGTAGTGAAATGTTTCAATGGTTATTCCATTTATGTATCTATTTTGACTGGGATGAAGAACCTGTGAGCAAGAGATATTAAAAAAACTTCATTTGTAAAATTTAGGGTGTTCTCCTGTGTGATCAGCCAATAGCATTTTGTAGGTGTCCAGACAATTGGAGGAACAATCTGAGCACAATTTCCTGTGTTAGGTGAGAGGTGTCACTTGTAATCAGGGAAGGACAGGCCAGGACGGGGCCATTGTTTCCTGCTGGCCCTGGCCTCATCCCAGCTCAGTGTGGGCACTAATGAAGAGGGGCATGTCGCGCTGGGATAGTTTACGCGCCTCCTCTCCTGTGAGTTGAGAATGAGAGCCAATCTGTCAGGAAAACATTGAGTGAAATTGCCCTGTGGTACAGCAATGCCTGGTGACAGCCACTTGCCGACTGCCAACCAGTGGAGTGATGCTACCACCCTGTATTGACAAGCAAATTACAGTCTCCCGCACTGAAACGCATCCGCGAGAATTCATTTACATCCATCAGCTTTAGGCCTTTGTTACCTTGTTGGTTTTTCTTCTCGTGAAGAAAAAGAGGGGAGGGCCTTAGACAGAGAAATTGTGGAGGGGCTATGTGGTCGACATTAGGACTGACAGAGCCGCTAGCCTCTCTGACTGGATGGCTGATCACATTACCTCGGCTGCATTGTGGGAATTAGTTCTTCCAACTAGGTTATTTTAAGGTTCATATATTGCACAATCTACACTGAGTAAATCGGTGGAAATTATACCTTGCCATCAGACTGACAGGAGATATTTTAATTAGAGGGGTTGGTCATATGCATGAAAAAAAATGTGTGTGCGAGGGAGACAAGAAGATATCACTTAACACTAAAACTAGAAAAGTTTAAAAGGTTAGGGCAGCATTTTGTGTGATGATGCGTCGAGCAACACACTTCAAATGCTGAATATAAACATTCTCAGATTTAATGACATTACAGAAGATAGTTATTATGCCATTTTGTGTAAAGAAACAATACCACCAACGATGTCTGCATTTTAATTCCCTTTTATATATCTTTGTGAGCACAGTTTATAATGTCAGGTTTAAAATGAATCCTCTTCCTTCAAAGCTATACACCTTTCAATAAATTTTATGCTAATGAAAGGTTCTGGTGCTATTATTGCTCTTTGAGGGAGGAGACTAGTCTAACTTTAATTCCACGTCTAGCCTGATACGCTGTTTTTAATCACGACGGTCTCCCTGTGCTTTGTAGAGGAAGTGGTGGCAGTCACATGGTTTGTTGATCCCGGCTGTGTAGAAAAGGGCATGTTTGACTTGCCTTGCTGTTTTTAAGGGGACTCTCTACGCAGGGTAAATAGCAGCCAGCGGGCAGAATATGTGACAAGATGACAGACTTCAATTAATGTGGAAATGTGCCTCCTTTTTGTTTACTGTGTTCTTTCGAAAGGTCGGCCAAGTCATGGTCCTGGATGCACTGTTTTTGCCCATTCCCAGGGTTAGATACATTATCAAAATTTATCATTCGGATCTGTCTCTCCCCTCCTCACTCCAACCTTCAGATACTATATAACTGTCTTATCTGACCTCATGTGCCGCTAAAAATACATTCGGTGCGCCTGTCTTGAACTACCGCTCAATTCAAAGATACTTAACAATAAAAACCTGAAAGATCAAGTCACAACGAAATTGGAGAAAACTCATTTAGCACCTCGCACGCTTCTTAATCGCTCCTCTCATGTCATGCATAGCAACTTAGAGCCAGCTGCGAGCATTGTTCCAACTTGCTAAAACTTGTTAACACTGCCAGTGGGAAGGACAAATGCCACATACATCACTGAGCGCTGTTTTTCTCTCTCAAGTACTGTTATTGTTCTTGTTCAAATGTTCACAAACTTTCTGTTTGTTGACAAAGCAGCGGTGAACACCAACCATACATCTGGAAATGTTTTGTATTCAGAAATAAAATAATTGTCAACTACAATCATATGTCTACATTATGCGGATTCCATTTGTGTTTTTCTTGTATGTAAATCACTGGAAATTGCCATGGTTTATTTAAGGACATGTTGAGGAAGGTCTTGGCAATGGCAGCAAATTGTGAATAATAGCTGATCAAAAAAATCTGATAAATATCTTTATTAAAGAGCATGGCCTCAGGTTATGCCCTGACCTAAGTTCAGCTTCTCAATTCCATGTGAGAATAGTCCTGGAGGAGGAGCCTGCAGGGCCTAAAGCATATTTCAACCTGCATTAAGACACACGTTTTTAACAACACCCACAACTACTTAACCCTACTTCAGAGCTTCAACAGTAGAATAACAATAATGGGGGAAAAAACCCAACAACGATCACAATATCGATCTTAAAAAAACAATGATGCTGAGTCTCATGGCTTACATAGCCGAGTGTGCTCTGATAAATGTTCTGGCAAATGATTAAGGCAACCACAGTGATTCCCATTACCTCTAATAACTATTATCTTCTCGGCTCTGTCTGGTGCTGCAAGTAGGGATAAATCCTCTATAAAATGGGATAAATTACATATGTAAGGTGATAAGCGTGTGTGAGCTGGGGGGGGCGCAGGATTATTTAGTGTGTGGCTCATTACTTAGCGTACAGCTGCTTAGCTCTCTCCCCTGCCCTGGGCTTGGCGGGCGTCCCTTGCATTCTTTGTCATCGTACTGTACATACCTGAAGCTGGAGGGGGCTGAGTCCTGACGCTGCTGCAGCTGCCATTGTGGATGGAATGAACTGCACGGGGTAGTTATCACCTGTCAAAAAGAGTGGAACAACAATGCTTACAGGTTCAGACAATGCGCCAGCCCACAGCCACCCGACAAGTGCCAGCACGAATCTCCGGCTGTCCAAAGTGCAGCAATGTTCCCTGTCACAACGAGACCTCAAACATCTGCAGGAACAAAAGACTAAAGCTGGTCTCACCGGAGCAGGATTACCAGGAACTATTAGCACTATTTGGTCTTTACCTGCAGACAGAACAATAAACATGGGATTTTTATAACAGCTCAGTGGTTGTGACAAGTCCGTTGTATTCAAAATGTCATTACGTGGAGTGAGCGCTGTGTTCTCTCGTAAACCTTGACTCTCCTGGCTATTGTTCAACCTCACATTGTTCCCGAGTGAGATTTTGGCAGCAGATTGAAAAACACTTGTGGATAGAACTAGTTACAACAAGTGTGCTCTCACAATAACAAGAGCGAAAGGAGTGAAGCTGTATGCCTTATCAGCTCGCATATCACTATGATCAAGCAAGTGGGGAAGAAAAAAAAGGAAAAAAAAAGGTCTTCAAATAGCAGCACTATTCATTACAATTCACTACTCTTGGCCTGCCATCAGCACATTTGTCAGACAGGGGTATAAAAATGGCTGCTGTGTGAGTGATATTCACAGGGGTGTTTAACTGACTACCAGAAGCTTTCGCACACTCGGCCAGTGTGTTGGGACGGACAGAGCAGCCCCAGACGGGTGCATGTGTCTGTGAGGGAGGTGGGCGCATGGAAGGGGGGGAGGGGAACTTGGCCCGTGCTCACACCCCACTTTTGCCTGTCACTTCTCTTCACAAACATATGGAGCCATTAAACCCAAAGACAGGGTAAATGTATATACCCTCTCTTTCACTTTGCCATCGCCTGCTTGCCTCACTTTACAATCTTGTACAGCACAGCACAATGTGATACAGGCCATGGAAATTCAATCCCCATTTAGTAGCAAATAAAATCACACAGGAGTGCTGGTTTCAAATAGTGCTGGCCTGTATGCACTGTGGTTATTTCTACACCTCCTCTTTTTGGTATCACTTTCCTTCTGTCTCTGTCCGTGATGTAGAATGGTAATAAATGGCTGGGTGTCTGGATGTTATGTGAAACCATGAAGGGTCATGTGTTAAGTGAGCGCACCCACAGTGCTGGGGGGACCTGCACCTCAAGATCTACGTCTGGACTGCAACTACAGGAGAACAGGCAGAGTACCGGTTGAATTCTATTGCTTGAGGGAATTGTGATTTTCTATGTTTTCTGTGCGCACCATTGTTTTCTTTGCCCAGAAGTAGGTTTGAGATTGAGAGGGAACACTTGTGACTTCAGCCAGGTCGCGACAGGCTACATCTCTCCACTCATGTGTGAAATATAAATCATATATTTGCTGAGAGTTGACAGACACCAGTGACCTTTCCTACAGCAGATCAAGTGATGATGCATGTCCTCACTGACTACAATTGCCACACTTGATCCGGTCAGATGCCTGGATTTGAATTTACCAGTGTATATCTTTTTAAATAAACTGACTTACAATAACAAACAAATCATTCTGTGCCCACATAGAAAAACAAAAATAAGTGATAAGTACCAAGATGTCTACTTCACACATTAGAGGTTAGAGGTCCATCAGTTTTAATGCTTCCATTTGGCTGCAGTCTGAGTAAACAGACTGAGAAGTCCATTGCATATCTATTTGTTTAAAAGATGAGTTGCTGTTTCTATGGCTGTGCTTGTCTACCATGCAACACCAGGCCATTGAGCACAGACGGTGGACGGGCTGATGACTTAACACTATGGTGCAGGAATGACTGTGTTTCCATGTGAACGCCACGGGGCCGCTGCCTTAAGCAGTGGTCCCTGGGAGCTGTGTCATAATGATAACATCAGATTAGAGCGTATTAGTCTTGGGAGTGAATGGTTGGCCACTCGCTTCATGAAGAAATACGCAACAGCTTATTGTTCACTCTGCAGGTGGCGATAACATTGTCGTCTGTTTATTGTGTCGAATGGCTGAGGTCTCGCAAATACCTTGTGTGAAGAGTCATTTTCAGACCCCTCCTGTTATTTCTTCAGGCTCGTGAATAATGCATGAGCTATACACGGGGCGACCCCGGACCATGGTTCCATAATAGCTTGTGTTATTTGAACTAAAACATTTTTCGTGTCAATCCTATTTCATAAAGCGCACTGGCAAAAGACTCCCCCTCAGGCACTTTGTTTAAGCTGTCATGCCTCCACAATTCCAAAAGAGCTGACTTTCTCTTTTTTTTTCACTGTGTGGTTTTATACTTAATTCATTAACTGCTCAACCACACCTTTTTATATTTTGCTGTGAGCGTGTTGACTTCTTTGTGTTTTTGTCTTGACCAAGAACTTGCCATTTTTCACACTTTCACGGGTAAAACTATAGTAGGAAAATAATCTAAAAATAATCTCAATGTCCAAAAACATATTTACAGACATATCTAATAATAATTGCAAATTAAAATACATTTGTGAGGTTTGTTGAGCTTTTTGTGAACAGAAAAGGAATGCATGATAATGAAAGGGGAGACATTTGACAGAGGCATTATAAATTGAAAAGACAAAAGTGTTGCATGTTCACACAAGCAGTAAAAACATTCAATTTTATTATCCTTTAATTACATAATTTCTTTAAATTGTATTGCGTGTCATGATTCTGCACATCCAGGTACTTGTAAAATTGTGGGAACATCAAGTCTCTTGAAAGATACCTTTATGTAGAAGAATTGTTTACATTCCTGTTCAGCCATGCCCACATCTATTGTTGCAAATGAATGCGAAAACTGTCATGCTTTTGCTTCAGAATCACGTTCAGATTGAACGTGGCATGCCACTGATAGGCATTAATAAAATGTCTGCAGCAAACTACAGTGCACTTGGAACATAGTAGCTAAAGTTGTAGATGTTGTAGCAAACATACCTGGCTTGTAAGACATTCCTGGTGGGAAGAGAAAGCCTTGCTGGGCAGCGGCTGCCGCTGCCAGAGTGCGTTGGTCGTGTGGAAAAATGGGGATCATGAGCGGAGGCATGTGACCCTGGACCTGCTGAACAGATAGGAGCAGAGATCAGAGAGAGGCCTTAGCATCGGCACCATACACTGAAACAGAGGCATCTCAGGGGGAGGCCAGATCACAGCTCTCCCTAACGCGTGTTGACAGGAGCTCTGTGCCACTGACGGCTCTCGTGTGCTCACACAATACCTGGCCAAGCCATGCCTGCTTAATCCCAACCACAATTTTACCTGGACACATCAAAGCCTCAGCATGGACATATTGTTACAGTTAGGTTAAATGAAATGACATGCAGGAGAGGGGACAGAGGAGCTATGAGGCTCTGTGACTCCTATTGAGAAGTACTTTACATAAAAAGCATTTGGCCCGGGTGTTGAAGTCAATACAGCATGTCAGCTGAGAATTGTTGAATGCTTTTACAGGTGCAGTACAGAGCTGATTATCATGTACATGCATGCACAGTCACCTCAGGGTGAGTTCACCAGCTCAGATAATGACACAGATCATTTATGCTGGTGATAAAGCCTAAAGACAATGGAGTAATTTACTGCAGTTTTTTTCAGCTGGAGTGGAGCAAGCAGGAGCGCATTGCCTGCTGTATTTCATTTTGATGTCATTTTCTGTCTCTTCCACTCACAGATTAACCTTCAGCATACTGCCTGTTGCTGACTAGCGGTCTATGGGGAATATCAGTGCAAAGCCTCTACTGTGAGTGTCAAAGGTGGCCGAGTAGTTCATGTTTTTAAAAGTACCATGTGGGCATTTCGCACACATGTTGCAAAGGCCAATCATACTGTCATTGCCTGCTTCCTGAAAGTCAGTGATGAGGAGCAGAGCCTGTAAGGGTTAATCTAGCACCCGGCCAGGCCACCTCAAGGGAACCAGTCTGGAAAATGGGTTAATAAAGGTCATCCCCCAAAATAAACACTTTACAGAATGTCTCCTCATTCATCCCTCTTTAAAATCAACTTGCAATAAAAAGGTCTGGGTGCAATTACGGCTGCTGCATTGGGGCATGAAATCAACCTGCGCTGAGCTGCTCCCCCCCCCCGACACTCGGGCTCAGGTCTGCTCCAGCCTCCCACCCCCCAATAGACTCCAACCACACCAGGTGCAACCAGTTTCTACGACAGCAAGAACGCTACTCAAAACTACTTTATCGATCTGTCAAGAGGTGCAAAGCTCAACTAAAAAAAGTAAATGCGATCATTTATGCCTACTGTGCTTTTATAGAAGTGCTGAAAGTGTATTGTAGAAGAATAGAAAAAAGTGTGTAATTTTTCGAAATTCTGTAAAATGTGCTCTCAACAACAAAGAAACTGCGACGAATGACTTTAAATAAAACATTGCTTTACAGGGATTTAGACTCCAAGTTTCCAGGCTGAGTGGATGAAAGATGGCTCTTGGCCTTGCATGTATGGAACATATGGAAAAGCACAATAATTAATGTCACAACATGAGGTAGGGCCAGTGACAGGCGGGGGACACAGAGGAACACAGCGTTTCTCTGTCTGTGTATTTGGACTGTAAAACCAGATGGAGTCTGCAGCTGAATGTGTGGCAGTCACGGGGCAGAGCACTGTGTTAGCAGTGTGCGGCTAATCTTAAGTACCGCACACCAGCGGTAAATAATACGGTTAGAGAAATATGCCTTTAAAGAATAGTCATTATTTAGCAGCAAACTGCCACTACAAATATTTGTCCGGGTTTTACAACCTTTCTGTCAGCAACCTACTTATTTCTCCTTTGTTGAAAAATGGTTGTTTGCTGGTCCTGTAAATCCATACACACATAAATAAAATACATAAAATTGTCCAAATAATAATGTCATTCTGTAATTATGTATTAAAATCTTGATTAAGAGGCTTTTAATTTTTTTATAGTGGTAAAATGAATTACAACATTTTAATCAGGACACAATTTACAGGGAAAATTGTTATTCCAGGTTTATTATTGCTTATCATTTTACCTAAGGGCACAGACAAGGTGCTTACATTTATGATAATAAGATTGATAAAATCAAATCAATTTAGAAAATGTAATGTTCATACAAGATTATGAACATGAAATTTAAGTAAGTGAAAACATTGAAGCACATGAACAAATCCCTGTAGTAGCAGCACGTCAAAACAGTGAAAAGTTAAGTTGGCTGTACACAGGCTGAGTGCCAAAGATGTTTCTATTGCAGGGCTGGTCTTGAGGAGTCGCAGAGTGAAGTGGAGCAGATGTGAGCGGGCGCTCGGGCAGAGTCCTCCTCTCATAAATGCAGCAGCATTGTGGAGCTGGCACGGCTCTGCTTTTGTCTTAGCATTGCTAAGTACTGGATAATGTCATTTCACACCATCTGCCCCCAGGCTTCATTAAAGATACATGAATGGGCTATCTTATGAGGAACAGGTGCTATTGTTTGTCCCTCAAGACCCAGCGCTGAGAATCTGACTCAGAATACTTGAAGAGGAGCATCTGTAGTGATCAGTCAGACAGACTTGGCCGTGGCCCCTGCACCACAGCACACGCACCAACAGAGGTTTCCGGGGAACTCGGCATCCTTACTACATGTATCATCAATTCATATGGCCTGATGAAGCCTAGAGTGGGCCAGCCAGCAATCTGTTTGACTCGCAAACACTGCCTGTACTTAATACATTAAACATACTGTTACAAGATGAGGACGAAGACAAGATATTTATAAAATGGAGATAAGTCAAACTCAACTATTTTGAACAGTTTCCTAACCTGCGAGAAGGTCACTTAAGAAGAGACATGAAGACATACAGCATCATGTTAAGATATAGCTCTCAGCAGGGCCTCTGTCAACACTGTGCTCATCACCTTATTTTAGAGCCTCTAGAGCTCCCAGGAGGCCAAAGGAACCCCAATGACTGTTCTTTAGACCCACGCTACTGAAAACTCTGAACCTGCAGCCACAAAACAGGCACAAAACAGCAGCACGAAGAACAAAGATGAACAGCTGCCTCTTTTACACACGAGTCTTATTCATCTCATCCACAGAGATTTTGTCTAATATCCTCATTAATTGCTACTTGACACCTTTTCTCTCACCTCTCACAGCTGCATGTCTCTGATACAATCCGTAGTCATTTCCCTTTTCAAAAATCATTTTAATATTCTGTAATTGTAAATCTGCATTCATGAAGCAATTGTAAACCAACGGTATACAATACACTTTTTAAAGCGCAAGTAAAAGTTATTATTGTCTATTAACACAAAATGTACAAAAAAAAACTTAACACTAAATTGCATGCACACTTTTTCCACACATTTTCCTTTCTTTTTTTTTTAAACATCGGTGTGAGTAGGATACAGCTGTTATTCTACGACCTGACAGTTCACACACATTTCCTAACTAAAAATTAGACTAAATGGGTAGTGATAAGTTACATTTACTAAATTAAATAACTACACTTCTTTCTTTCTTTCTTTCTTTCTTTCTTTCTTTCTTTCTTTCTTTCTTTCTTTCTTTCTTTCTTTCTTTCTTTCTTTCTTTCTTTCTTTCTTTCTTTCTTTCTTTCTTTCTTTCTTTATTTTAACTAAAAAACTCAGGCAAGCTCTGGGTACCTCTAAACACTTCAATATATTTGCACTGCAGTGGAAAGGCAATTGCACCAACAGACAATACATTTCACAAAAACAAATACCTTATTATCAGCATCAGTAGTTACAGTAAGCTTCAGCCAGACAGCAAAACATCATATGGCACACTAACACTTTGATCCGACAGGAGTGTGATGCCGTATGGATTTGTCTGTAGCTAATGGTAATCAGACCAGTAGATCAATAGATTTAAAGCAGACTTTGATGCTCCAGACTTGTGGCTCTAAATGAAGGTCTTTATATTACCACCCACTAGACTGAAGCATCCAGCCACATTATTCCTGACTGTAGCAGTGGACATAAGCGTGCTTAAACGTGGAGGACACATACAATGGAGAGGTGCAGGTCAACAACAAAGATACCTTTGTATCAACAGTTCCTAACCTCCCTGCTTTCTCTCTGCCGATGAACTTCAACATTTCTTAGTTCGACATATAAAGGCGTTACAAGATTAATATCTTCATGAGTGAGGGGGTCAAAGAACATAATCATTTCTTTTATATGTAAGGCTGTGATGAGTATAATATTTTCAAAAGGTAGTGTAGACTGATTCATATTCATGAAATAAGTAAGTAAACCCCTTGTTCTAGAGCAACCAGCCGATCCATCCACATGATTTACAGCTTCCTATGTCCCAAACATAAAGCTAGTGTGTTTTTCACAAAGAAATATAGGACAAACATCTTGAAGGTTTTATTTATCTATTGCAAGCGTCAAAACAAACTAAAACAATTAGTAGATTAATAGTGATAGCAGGAACGGTTTGGTACGGCTGCTTTGAGCGTTGCCCTGGACAAAGGACTTTATAGAAACAGCAGTAAATGTAGACACAAGAGTCGGGTTATTCCTTAGGGACCAACCAATAGATGACTTCTTGTTCCACTAATTCCTTACACAGTAAAACAAGCCTCTTTGGAAAAGAGCCATTCCAATATGTCTATATTAAGTCGGGAGCTTGAAAGCAGGGCCAGTGTAGCCCTCTAACCCGCCTACTGAAAATCTGCACGGACCAATCGTCCGTCATCACCAGCTCCTTTGGAAATCTGGGTAAAAGTAGTGTTTGCTCAAAAACACTGCTTGGTATTTAGAGCATTTCTGCAGTTTATTTTCTTAATTTCTTAAAAGAATACAAAATGCAGTGAACACTACCAAGAGAAAAGGGTAGACATAAAAAAACCTATTGGGATACATCCATTATCCCACACATACATATGCCTGCCGGAAAGAAATAGGAATAAGCGAAAGGCCTGAGACCCTCGTGGCGGGGGGTGAGTGAGATTCAAAAGAACATTGGACACGGGTGAGTCCGATAAGCACGACCGGCTGTGTGCTGTCAATGTGAAGAGGGGGCTGTGGCAGGTTGGGCTTAACAAATAATATGGTTGTATAGGTTGAAATTGCAGCACTGTTCAGTTTGGAGCTGATGCTGGACAAATTGCATTTCGGTCATTGTTCAGCTGTGGTTTCAACGATTAAGATCTGTGTGTTAATATATACAGTTTTAAGTTTTAAAGTTCATGTGGCTTAATTTGTTTGTTTCTTTCTTATCTTAAGTCTTGTTTAGTCTGTTCTGTTTTCTCTATCTTCAAGACATTGCCTCCCAAAATTTCACCACACGGATCAAACAACTAAGACAAAAAAAATGCAAGGTTAATTTGTTATTATTAACGTTTGAATGGATATACAGTGATTAGACAAGATGCTCATTGACTTTGTTCCTCTGGGAAATGCTTGGACTCCCCTTCACAGCAATAACAGAACGCTCTTTCTTATTGCGTCGGCCCTGAGCTGAATGCAGTGCTTTGCCAGTCGTGGCCTAAGAAAACATGCGCCCCTTTCTCCGCGCCTGCTGCCCGTACACAGTCGATCCAGTTAATGTGGCTGCGTATCCCTCCGAATGTGCCTACAGCTGAGGAGGAGGAGGACGACCGCACCACGGCAAACAAGGACAAAACAGTTTACAGAAAACATTAGCAAAGAAAACACACACTGGAGGGAGGGACTAAACGAAAGCAACAACTGACCACAGGGCAAGTTCAGATTCATAATACTGTTCTCCTGTCAGTGTTATGCATTTGCCAACCAGAGGAAGAGGAATGTGGACTGAATTCACGATTAATTCCTAGTATTTTCCGACTTTATATTTATAAAGGCAACGGCTGAACAGATGAAATGAGCTGTTTTGCGTGTGTGACATTAGCGCTTGAATTGTAAGACGCCGTGGTAGAGTTTACGTGCAATAATACCTTTCTTGTTATTCTTCACAGGTGACAGAAAGCTCAAAGTTGACCTCATAATATATCCTTTCGTTAGACTGCTTTATGAAGCCTTCAGGTAACTCGTAAAAAGAAGGCCTTCAGGGTTTGGGATGCCACATTGTAGCAGTTAAAGCAAGACAAGTACAAGACGTTATAATCTTTAAGCCGACTTGTGAGAAAAATGCATGATATGGCCAGGCTAAACCAACAAAGACAATTACACTGCAAGGACGAGTATAACCTGGTCAATATTTGCATACAAAACCTCATTCACTTAGGTTTCATTTGCAGATGATCACTGGAGCTAAGGCCATTACAGCCCTTTGTGCAACATTAACTTTGAATGGACCGCGCCGTCTTTATTGTTTAAAACGCACGACTTTATGAAACGTCAGCATTTATCCCGGCGCTTCTTTGACAAGCGGTCACATTTCATAACTAATTAAATTGATCCCTCCCCCCCCCTTCTCTGTCGCCCGCACCAATCGGGTCCACTAAACTGAATTATTTGGATCCAAGTGTGTCAATATATTAAATCACGGGGGCTAATGAGTCAGGTCATGACTTTCTTTTATCTTCAGTCTTGCATGTGCACATCTTCATCAGCTAACAGTCCCCTCAAATGGACCGAGCCTGCCTGGGTGGGAGCCAAACCTCGTCTGACTGGGCTGTTAATACCCCACATAATCCTACTACAGCGGGCTGCGACACAAGGGGAAGCGCTGGCGGCGAATCACACACCCTCTAACACCAACCCCCCCTCCCCTCCATACGCACATACACACACTATGATATCCCTTCTCTATTATTCTCTTGTTATCTTGCTAACAGTTCCAATCAAGCTGCGCTAATTAGGGGACTTACGCATTCTCTTTAACAATATCTACTATTTCAGATTTTTTTCTTTTCTTTTTTTTTTGCCAGTGCGTTAATAAGAGGCTCATACTGTGAACATCATTTGTGCCGGGGAAACAACAAAAGCTTCAGAGAACACACAAATTAGCCCGGTTATCTTGCGCAATTACCATACTGCATGTGTGTGGGTTTAAATGCAGAACACTGCCTTTAAATATTACCCATGCTGTTGCAATTACTATTATTATTATTTTTTTTGCATAAATAAACAGCATCATATGGCAGGGACTTGTTTCATGACACAATGAAAAAAATGCAAGGCTTCCGAAGGTTTATGGCAGATGAAGACGAAAATCACAATTCTTTACCATTGCGGTTATGAAGATTATTGTACAAAGAGCGGTTATTTTAGTTTGACTTTAAAACCAGAATAAATTAAGTATTGTGAAGGTCAAAAAGCATTGCAAACTAAAAAAAAAAAATTGTCAAGGCTGTGCAAACAAGTGAGAAAACGGTGCTCAACAATGGCCTCCACTGAAAGTTGCTATCTGTCAGCCCTTGGTTCTGAATGCACTCAGGGGTGACACATCAATGCCGCAGCTCTTGATAAAGGACTGTTTTATGATATTGTAATAATAAAAAAAAATCTAATCCAATGCTCCTCTGTTTCATCTCGGCAGCTCTGTGTTCTACAGCTGTTTGTGAAGATAAAGTTCACCATGACCTTTCAGCCAATATTTAAACTCTTGATGTGTGTCTCCGTGAGGTTATGAAGATGCTGTGGGTTTCCAAAGCTATGATCCAAACGTATATGTTTAAATATAGAAAGTGCAGCCCATACACAAATAACATGCTTTAACCGTGACAACCTCCGAATGGCCTTTCAAAATTTCCCCCGAAATTAACTCTAACTTAATCTCATCCTGGGATTGAATAAGTGCCAACACTTTTTCAAAGAACAGGATGGAAGAAATAAATAAAAACACATTGAGCAAAAACACACACAGCCTTAGGCTTTGATAAGCGCCTACCACTGCAATCAAAACATCTGCTATCTTAAGACAAGTGACATTGTAATCCCAGTGGACAAAGAGTAAATCTCTCTTTCTTGTGAGAACGATGGAGAAGGATAAATGACAGCTGGTTCTCAATAGAGGGACCTATTAAACTGAAATTTCCTCTTTTTACAAACATTTCAACTGTTGGCTTTCTTTTGAAGCCTCTCTTTTGAACACCTTATAAGCCATTATAACTGGGCAACAACAGTCTCAGGTTACACCCCCAACAGATTTGTTCACTTTTATGGTTTGGACGGTGGACAGTGACTACTGGTGTCCACAGTAACATCACCGACTAGTTCCCCTCGCATGAGGCCACAGGCTCTTAAACAAGGCTTTTCTCCCTCCAGCCAAAACAGACAGACTTTGATGATCAGAAGGACCCTAAATAAGGATTAGTGTTCCCTCTCTAACAGACACAAACACACAGCCAAATCAATCTGTTTTAGATTAAGGACCCATACTTAAATAATACACTGATATTTTCTACAGTGCATTTAATTGTAAGTTTAGAAAAAAAAGATTTACTAGTGTGCCCATAGTGTGAATACGCAGATTAAGGGTCATACAACTCAAATTAAACTGAAATATTGTTGGGCAGTGTAGAGAAAGACTAAAATAATCCCACTGGAAAGGGAGTTGTAAGTGAGAACAACGAGAGGAGGCAGTGGAGAAGGATGTGCCTGACACAGGATAACGTAGGCTTCACTCAGGCATCCAGCCCTTAGCCTTGACCAGCGACCGCTCCAGCATTACTGTGTACAATCTGACCATGTCCAGCTATCTTCTGCCCGGGTGGTCCCATTTTGGCTCTGTGTAGCATCATCAAGCCAACCAATAACAAAACTTAAGAGAGCAACAATGCTGGCTGCATTATCAAAAGCATGTCAGGGTACAGTGTGAGGCTGATGCAGGCCTTATGGGACTGTTCAGTTTCAGAGGCATTTACCAGCCTCTTTCATGTCCCCCACCTACAAGCTCCTCCTCATTAACACCACTCATTAGCTGTTGTTACTTTTCCCCCTTTTTTTGTTCATTAAGACGTGCTAATTATTCCCCTCCATATTTTAAACCCCCAACAGGTAATTAACATTTGATGAGTGTTGAACGGTAGATTGACGTGAAATTAAAGAAAAAGATTAGAAGAACAGTCCCGAACAGAAGTTGGTTAAACGGCGAGTGCTTTAAAGTTTAATTGTATTGATCTTAGCAACAGTAGATGTACACTAATTACACTACAGAGGAAAAGTGCGCGCTGAACAGGAAAAGGGGGGAAATGTTACCAGTCTACAGAAACACAGTCACTGACCTGGATCTGCTGTTGGAGGAGGTTGATTTTGTGCTGCTGCTGCAAAAGCTGCTGCTGTTGTCTTGCAATCTGTTAAAAGAGAAGAGGGTGGGGGGGGTGGGATATGTAATCAAAATCGTAATCTGTAATTTGGTCAATCACAATTATGATCTGGGGCTTTTTAATTGTCAAGTCTTGAGGAAACTATATTATTTATTGCTAAATACAATGAAAAGCTTTATTTTAATCTTTAATCCGAGGTTTGTTTAAAAGGTGCATCTTGTCTGTTATTTCCTTGATATGAAAAACGTAAAAAATAATAATTTACATATTTATCTGTGCCATATCACGCAGCTCTTATTGTAATGTACTTAAAGTGTGAAATAACAATAAATAAATAACAATTATGCTCTCGCCCTTTTCTGCCATTAACCCTTTATTATATGTCCGAGCTTGAAATCTTACAAACAAATTCTAACAATAAAAATCTAAATATTGTTAGCATCCTATTATAAATTACATAAATGGAAAATAAAAACAATTCCTAAGATGACCGAGACAGGATGAGCGCCTTATATTGCAACAAGTCTTGGTTGAGGACACAGAAAGTTTACGCTGTGTTTCGAAAGGAGAATAAAACAAAAATCTCAATTTAATGGAATAAAGACTTAGGTGATACAAGCAATTACGCTAGGAGGCTGGCGATCTGTAAAATCAAAATAACACGTAGAAAACTTTCTCCAGCACGTGCGTGTTTTCATTTTATTCCATAGTCTCAATGGCAACGCTAGTGGTCCATAAGAAGAAGCGTCGAGAGATATGCATGCGACTTATACCTCTATAGCTCCAGCTCATCCCGGCCGTCTCTCCCGCTACATGCCCACTTCATTGAGCGTGACAACCCCGGTTCTAAGTGTCATTTAATTTTCATTTTTAAATATAATTACAAAGTGTTCACTGTAAGATACCAGTCGTCTGCAAATGTGTCAAGATTAATTTGTGCCGCCTTTCTCAGGAGTGTCAACAGTTAATTACGGCGTTGTATCGTGATGGCTTGATGAAACCCTGAATCCCAGCGGGCTAGCACTCTCGCCTCGTTTTTTATTAATATTCGTCCCTTAAAAGAAAAAGAGGAAGGGAAAAAAAAGAAAGAAAAAAAAGGGGGCTCAACAATAATGAAACGTTTCCCATCGTCACGTCTCTGTAGCACGGCCGTACAGTGTTGCGGTGGCGGTTTGCAAATGTACACCATTGATTGAAAAAGAAATCAATAGTGTTAATGTATTATTAGTGTACTATGACCAAATACATCACTTCAAGGTAGATGGGATATCTCTCTTCATTCTGTTGGGGAAGGTGTGAGCGTGCAGGGAAAACTCTGAGTGAACTCCTTGCTGATAATTGACTCGTAGCCATTAGCGCGGCTGCTGATAATAAAAGTGTCGCCCGTGTGGATAGTTTGTGTCCTTATTTCTTCCCAGACATTAACACACTCCATGGCCCCCGCTAATTTGCTGATTTGTACAATATGGCTCATTGGCCTGATTTGTGCCGCAAATCTAATGCCAGCCTTGTTCTAATAGGAGCCGATTTACAAGATATAGAGGACTTCCGTGTTTAATATAACGTTTAATTCTCGCATTCCCTTGCATTTGTTAGCACAGTCATAATAACGCTTTTCCAGCCACACAGCATAAACGTGGGCGCGAGAGCATGACAGGAGAATCAGAGGTAATACGGAAACTCTTAAATCTAATATTATTTCTTATAACTTGTGCAGAGCGAGATTTTATTGGCAGTGGGTTGTCAAACTGAGACACGCCGCAGAATTTAAGAGACGCCACTTTGGGAGGATCTATTACAGATTTACTGAGATATGGGGAATGACAACAAACAGTCGAATTTGAGGTAGTGACCGCATAAGACCATGGCTACATAACATAACAAGATAGACATAGAAATGAGCATCATCTTTTTACATGTCCAATGTTCTTCAAAACAATATAATATACATAACTTTTCAAAACAAAAACATATAAGTTCCTCTTTGAAAATAAGACAATAAGCATTGTTACCTGTTCCTGTTGTTGTCTGGCCAGCTCCATTTGCTGTCTCTGTTTCTCCATCTGTGAAGCAGCCAGTTTCTTCTGCTCATCGTGGGCCGCCAGGAGCTGCTCCCTTAGGCTGATGAGCTGCGTGATCATCGTGGAGAGTTGGTGCTCCTTCTCCGCAAGGCTTTCTGGAGTACCTGAGTAAGCAGAATGAACGGACATGAGCAAGACATATACTACTTCAGGAAACCTACATTTAAAGCTATGACCAAAGAAGCAACAAGAGGGAGTCTATGGTGAGACTTGGCAATTGTGTACGACTAAATATAGAAAGTGAGCATGGAGCTCACAACAATCATCACATTGTGTTATTGTGCAGGTCACAATGTAAAGCATAAAGAGAACCACTTGGGCTGCAGCCGACTGCAGTGATTTCACTTTGAGTGTTAAGGTCACACAGCCTGAAGTTGTCTATTTCGCTGTAGCTGGTGCTCACAGCTTTCAGGGAGAGAAAGGCAAGGAATTGTTCCCAGTTTGTGGACAAAGAGCTGCAGGGTGCAGTCAAACTGAGCTGGCAGCTTATATCAAAGTACTATAGCAGGAGGCTTTGTCTGAATGAGCGTCCTCTGGTTCTAACTTCGTGTGATATCAGCTACAGCAGAAAAGCGTGCATGGTACTGTACAACTGCTGTTACACAGACATCTGGAGGAGGCACTGCATAGGACTTTGTTTTTGTTTTATTTATTTTTTACAGTTATCTTTCTCACTTAGTATCAGACGTACAAGTTGAGTCCTGTCTCTTAAGTGGTTCAGTTTTGCCTTTATAAAGCCCTGGTCTAATTCTGGTTAAATACTGCACTACTACCTACTTTATCCTCCAAAATAGACGGAGTTAAGGTCCACTTTGTCAGAATATCTTAACTTTTTTCACTAGAGATCTGTATTGCAGCACACATGCCTAACCAGGGCTCGTCACATGTCTGCACTGTGCGTGTGTGTGTTATCAAGAGCGCCACTCTGCTTCACCGCTCTCTCCCTCTGTCTAATCAATGCTAAGTGATCCTACCATTGACTTACACAGCCAACATAATTGCCCGTGAGAGGCTAGACAGTAACTCACTCTCCTCCCACTCCACTCCAGCGTGACAAGCTGATCGGGGAGAACAACGGCAATGGGACAGAGTCAGAGGGAAAAGGATAAAAGCTTGGTAGTCCCGATAACAGTAGAGCAGAACGCTGGCTTGGGGCCAACCAGAGGCCAAGTCTTTCCTGGGTGTCTTACCCCGCTCTCTGGACACATCTGTCTTGAGTTTCTCCCGAGAGCTCCCAGGGGCCCGCTCCACTCAAACTATTTTAATTTGACTAAACACCTGATTTATTTTATCTCTCTGATGAGGAAAGCCGTTTGTCTTAATAGGACCTGTCAACCTCTAGAACCCATTCAGAGCAATTTACTGGCTGCAGGCTGGTATGAACCTCGGCTCGGCCTCCTCTGCTCGCTGCAATTCTCCATTTATGCTCTCAACGAAAAGAGCGCCTAAAAGCAGCTATTCATTGGGCCTGCGTGTGGATTCCAAGGCCTGAATTGACTTTTTATTCTGCCAACTACACTTGTTGTGAATAGCGTATCTGTAAAATTGATGCAATCAGTACAAATGTTATTAACCTTTGCTTGTGTCCAGGTTGTTTTCCAGGTCATATCTAGTCAACAGCAACACTAAATTGCGATCAGTGTAGTGGCGAGATAAGAGGGTTTAACAATAGACAGATGGCACGATATGAAAAATAACCACGAAAATAATCTGAAGACCGGAACAAGCAGGCAAAACAAAGACGGCATCCAGAATCAGTGACACTTTCTCACCCTGGAGTCCTATTACAGTTCTAATTATGAGCCAAAATGTGTGTTCGCTCATTGAAATGATAACAGTAAAATGTAATGTAACTGTTTAATTTAGTGTGCGTTTAGTTAACATGGCGTTATTTAACATTTCAGTGCAGAATCTGGCGAGTCAGTCTAAGTGCTGGGGGCTCAGCTCGGACACCAAGAGAATGCTAACAGAGGGGCCATTGTCTTGATTTTGAACTGTGGGAAGTCCCAGCTGCCCTTTTTCTTTAGGCTTTTTGTCAGTTGTGTTTATTATTCTCTGCAAAAAAAAAAAAGAAAGAAAAAAAAAAAAAAATGCTACTGACAACTTTTTTTCCAGAATTTCCTTTGAAACGTAAACCAAGAATTCAATTATAGATAAGCCCGTCAAAAATCAAATACAAACGTTTTCAGAGCGCAAGTGTAAAAAATCTCTTTCTTCCTGTTCTGAATTATAGATCGGTTTTAAAATGCGGATAAAAGTTTCATTGGGTGGTGGCAGAGAGGGGAATCGTGGTCTGTGTCTGACCGGCGTGCTGACAAAAGAGGCCGTTTCCTGCATATTGCATGGCTTTTAACAGTGGTGGGGCTGGGGGTCGCCTGTTAACACGTCTCCTCACATTGGACTCTCCGCGGCAGACTGACAGGTCGGAAGTGCGAACCGGCGCGACACAAACCCCAGCAGCCAGTACAGATGTGGATGCGTACAGTACTGACAGCATCAGCGCGCGACACAAGAGCAGCAACAGACGTGGCCTTAGACAGACAGGAAGTTGTACAGTTCATTCAGCTTATTCAGCATCTACCTTCAAGAGATTTCAATACTTCTTTCAAACATCATAAAGTGGGACAGCAAACATCACCGGGCGACTAAATAAATGATAAGAGGAAAACAAGCAGACCCACGGTTGCTTGGGGAGAGACGGGGGCATTTGAGCCTCGGGTCTTTGGATAAAAGGCACTTTGTAGGGGCGCGATTTGTTCTGTCCAATACCCACATCGCCCTCTCTCTTGGCTCCCTCCTCTCCGCTCTAATCAAGCAGTCTCTAATTTGGGTTCCAAGTCCAGTACCAGGGAAAAGAAGGAGGCTTGTTACTTTGAAGAGTCCCGAGTGAATAACACAGATAAAAGATTCAGGCACAAAAAAGACCAAGAAAAGTGAGGGAGGGTGGGGTAAAAAAAAAAAAAAAAAGGAGAAAAAAAAGGGGCAAAATCACAAGGCACCCTATTCTCTTCCGTTCTTTTGGTTGGGACAGCTGAGCCATTATGACCAGAACTGAATTGAGTATTTTAGCGCCCCAGGACTGGAATTTCTTTGTCTCTCGATCAGCCAGCTTTTGTGGACACTTCCATATATATTCTTTCGCCCATCCCGAGTAAATGAAGGCTTGTCTAAAAGCTGCGATTGTACCAAGCGGTATCCTTACACAGCGCACACATATCTTAAATGCCTGAGATGCTGAGGCACTTGCTACTCCCTTCAAAAAATGTACTTAGACGGGATTTTTTTGCACAGATGTAGCTTGTAACACGCTGCTTCAGATCGATAGAATACACGTTCTGAGTAAATGCACATGTGTGAACTCTCCATTCATTTGACCCTATGCCCATTTTCGACCAAGCACAAAGCAAACTGAATGAACGCTAATGGCATCTATTGACACCTTTGTGAGTCTTCAACAACTTTTAACCCAAAGACCTTTTTTTTCCCTTAAACCTTTCTCCAGGAAAACATAAAGTACAAGGAGGTGTTTGTGCTACAGATGTATTTATAAAAATCTAATAGAAACAGATGTTGTTCTCGGGTCACGGAAAGCCACCAAAGTCAATGCGTTGGCAGGACATCAAGCTGCAAACAGCACTATCTACTGCTTTTAACCACTATACAACTATCACTCCGCCATATGCGTGTCCAATAATACACTGTTAACATGTCTCCTTGTCCTACAACCTAGACAATATGAGCAACAGCTGTTTTACCTGGCCGACTGCCTCTGCCCCGATATAAAAAGCTGTTAATCTTTCCAATAAAACTCCAGCAGTAAGCAATGAGCAGTGCCTCACAAGTGCTTGTCATCCACTGGCAGCTGCGCCCCCCTAATCCCTTACCCTTCCAATTCAACATGGCAGCGGACTATAAGCCAATTCATGCCCTGAAACCTATTACCTTGTTATGGAATACCTGTCAGGGCGCGAGAATAGCCCTGCATTTAATTTACTTTAAGGAACCTCACACTGCTGTCCCGCTTGCATGATGTTATAAGTAAAACTTTCTTATTGATATGCATTTATCAAAATGCATTAAAGAGGCGGTGTTGTGTGCTTTGTTCAGGCTTTCATCTTCATCTTATAGCTTTGGCATTTTTTTTTTGTTATGATAAATACATACACAGAATACCAGGAGAGCGTTCAAGATGACTGTGGACGAAGGCAGCAGTGCAAAAATGCTATTGAGATACAAACTGTATCGAAGCAAGTTTAGGGAATGTGTCAGACTCAGGAGCTTTAAAGCAGAACTAAGTAACTCACTAGCCACTAGAGGCCATAAGCGCCACTGCAGGCATCGTAGCATGTAGTGTTTTTTTTACTCATTAATTGTCCGTGAGAGTAAATACTACGCTGACAGAAAAGACAAAGGGAGAGACGGATATTGCACATCCAATTACATAATGGAGATACATTTTTTTCAATTAAACTGTTTAAGTGCCACTAGCCAGCAGTTAGCTGTCCCGTTAGCCTGTTAGCTTCTTCTTCGTGATTCCATTAGTGTGTATTGGGGCCTCCGACCCGGAGGCAGGAAAGTTGCACCGGGGGAGATGAAAGACCCCCCCAATCAATCCATTAACACTTGTATTACCCCCAGAGGAACCACAAAAAGGATTTATTAAGGTAAACAACTGTTGGGAGGTGTTTTGAGAGCAGAAGAGGGAGACATATGCCTAAATGAATGAAAACAGGTATAGGTATATATAAAGTTAGAACTCGGTTGAAAGTGTGACATTAAAAGATATAGGCACTTTAATGCATGAAGACACTTGTAGGAAATACTTTTTGTTTTTAATGGGTTTTAGAGTTTTTAAGATTGGCAGATGGAGAGGCTCTTAATAAAAGAACCCTTCATCTCGTGTAGTTGTGCTGTTCATGCCAAATGGTGATAGGGTCTAATAATTTGATGATGGTGGAAGATTCACACTTCACTTTAATTATGATAATGTGAGAGGTGCCACGCTTTAACGCTATCCATGACACTGGGCAGGTACTTTAGTTGAGATAAAGAAAAAATGTATCGCCTCCATAAAACATAAGGGGAGAAAAAAGATCTAACATCGCCACGAATATCGGTGATTTTATAAAGTACAGCAAAAAAAAAAAAAAAACACAGACATCTTAGCTTGCCTTAATTGCCTTGTGTGCACACTCTTTATGCAAAGAATATTTTTAAGGAATGATTCATGACTTGTTCAGTTTTCATAATGAGTAGTCTCACCCATGTGCCCTCAAAACAGAAAAGCATATAGCGTTTTCAAGGTGAACACTCACAAAGTGCTGAAAAGCTTCTGAAACAGAAAATAATTAAAATTAAAAAAAAAAACACACACACACACACACATCCTGGAAAGCATACAATTGCACTTAGAGTTTTTATCAGATTCCTGTCTATTCTTTTCACAGCGCTTTTCTTTTGTTTCACCCATTAAGCTAATAATTAAAGCTGGGAGTTCTTTTGCCTTGGCCTGTGTCTCGAAGAGACGTCTTGAAGGCTTTATAAACCAACGTCTTTGAATTAACACTATTATCGAAAAGCCCTGTCTTTTGTCTGTGTTGCACAAGGAAAGAAAGCTGCTTAGAGCTAGACCTATGAGGCCAAGCGCAAGTCTTCAACAATGACTTAAGATGTTTACAAGGATATACTCGTGAGATCTGAGCGAAGATCGACTGTGTTTTTATTTTCATGATGTTTGTCAAACAATACCTCAACTTACATTGACACAAGAGAAATAAAACAACAAATTAAGACACTCAAATGATCACATTTAAGGATCTTGCCAGATGAAAAAAACAGGGCTGCCCGATATGAGGGGAAAAACATGCAATATTCAATAACCAATTCATTATTTGTCTAAACAAGAATAAATCAGGACTCAAATGAAGCTAAACTTTAACTAAATGAGGGAAATGAATAGAAAATAGAAAGAGGTAAATCTTTGTCAGCTGAAAGAGCTCTGTGATTTTGCGCGAGATTGCAGCTTGTTGTAATATCCCCGAATCCTGCAATAACATTAAACCCTGATAGATTGTGCAGCCCAACTATAATCCATTAAATTTGCTAATCGTCACCGGAGCAAGCCAATTATGTAAATTCAAAGACACATAAAATGCCAATCCTTACCCTTACACTTGGGCGCGCACACGGGAGAACAGCACTTCCTTTTTTTACCTCTATTGCCACAAGCTAAATTCCTCAATTCATTAGAGGAGAAAAACACACAGTCCAACACTCTCATACATTCATCTGGCAAATGTGGCCTGAGGAATAATGATTTAGTGTGGCTCATATTTCACTTGAGTGCACAGGGCAAACAGTTGACTGAAGTGTTATGGAGAAAATGCAAACCGTAGCATTTCGGGACGGCAGCAACCGGACAGATACCGTTTTGTGCCGTTTTGTGAGTACATGCTTTGTGTGCGTTTGGTAAATATTATACAGAATAATATTCAGATGTAGAGGTGGAAAAATACAGGCTTATTTCACGGTGTTGGGATGCCGCTTTCGTGCGAACATTGTTTCGTTTATTTAGTGTGATGTCCCACTTGAGAAAGGGGCTGTTGTTGTTGTTGGGTATTTATTTATTTTTTCATATGAACTATTGTGTCTTGAGAGAAGTCATTTATGCGGAAGATTAAGCCAGCACAGGTAGAGCTACCATCAAATCAGGCCTGAGCCGCTGCCCTCTGCTGTACGGTACTTCTAAAGAGCTTGCACTTATCTGGCGGCGACAGGACTGTGTGTGTGACCCCCCAACACTGTCATGTAGTCTCCATCCTCAAATCGATTGTTGACACTGCAACAGCCCTGATTTCTGCGCTTCAGAATTCAAACTGCCATTTCAATACCAATGTACAATGTTAAGCTATTTCTCTCCTTTTTCCCCCCATTATAATGAGTTCAGCTCGAGCTGTGATTTAGAAACAACATATTTTCCTTCAGTTTAAGTAAATGCTTGGACGCTTTCACCCACTGGCCCCCAAACAGCGGGCCCGGGGAACTGGCACTCAGCGGGGAAACTCGAACAGATCTGGAGGGTATGAGACTTAGATCCTGAATGCAGCGAAAACAAACCTTATCTTTCTGTGGCCAGTATACAGTATGTGACACAATGCGTGTTTACATACACTCAAGGCATTCACAGTAAGATGATATATGCCTACAAGTGTGCTAAACTGTATAAATGTCGGCTGCAGCTTTGGAAAACTGTTAGGGTGTATTATTATAAATGGCCAGCCTAAATACACACTTCTAATATTTCTCTGCAGCTCTCTTTTAGCCGTCTGCCGCGCTCCTCCTTCCTCCTATTATCTCAAAGTCTCTGTGGTTTGGAGCCCTTCCAAAGGCCTGCCTCACCGCGCTGTGGTTTTGTTCAGGAGATTTCATCTGCCCCACATCATGCCGGCAGATTGACAGCTAAGATCAGGTATGAAAACAAACAGTTACCTTTGAATCGACCGGTGGAAAGAAATCCGCCACTAATGCCCCTTCTCAAACTCAGCTCCCCCTTCTGCTGCTAAGCCCTTTCTCATGTGTGTCATTAATTGTAAACAAGCATGATTACAGATCGTTCTTGCTTTACACCTAAAATATATGAAGATAACATTTTTCTGTAAATAAGTGTAACATTTTTGAAGGTAGGAAAAGTTGAAAACAAATGTCCGATGTCGATGATAGTATTGTATTGCTTTGTTTGTTTATTCTTTGAACCTGTTCACCGCTGCAGCGTTCAGGGCAGGTTCCAACACAACTGAAGCAAAAGAATGTTTTTCTCTTTATGGTTAAAGCCTCAGGTCCAACCTGTCATTTCTATTGTTCAGGACTTATTGTGTTTTAAGAACCATAAAATATTATTATTACATATAATTCACTTTGTGCCAACTAAATCCCATCACCTTTAAAGTCACACATACATGACCAAGATTTTGACTGAGCGGGATTAGCAGGGAGCACACAAGGCCAACGTGCACTGTACAGCAGCTTGTATCTCTATGACAGCTTGTCTACTTTCTTTCTTTTGGAGATAGTGGAATGTTAGCCTTTTGTGCCAGTTTTAACCTAACAATTAATGGAGCCTCTGATTCATCATAACACTTTAGATCTTAATCATAAGGTGCTTTCTGCTTCGTACCTTTGTTTGTGTTTTAATTAGGCAGACCTTGTGCATCTCCAACCCTGGGCTTCTTTTTAATTGCCCACATTTACATCAGGCAGACATCAAACGCAGAGAGAGAGACATTTGTAAAGGGGGAGCACAAAGCAGCCCTTTGAAATATCTACAGTCATATGAAATGCCACGCTAATTAAAAATCTAAGGGTGCCACTGTGATAGGAGAAACATTTATATTGGTTACTCCGGACTGTCTACATAAAACACACAGGCGATAGTGTGCATTATCAGACATCCACCCTGCGTACAGACCACCAAGTAACCTTCCCATCCCTATTCATCAAAATGCCCCGGCCTCTAATTTAACAGTGAGGCTTTCAAAGGGCCAAGCCATTTTAAACATTTCACCCATTGCACTTTGATCTGCCCTGGCACACACTGTTCTAAGGCAGGTACAATGGATGTAGTTTACCAAACCAAACTACATTCTTGCTTTGATTATTTATTTATTTAGTCATTAAGAATTTCTAAATTGTTCTGTTTATATATTTTCAGGAAAGCGTACTATCCCAGAATGACAAAAAAGTGTAAATCAATGCTAAAATATGTTTTGCTGTTTTATGCTTCTCCTCAAAGTCACCACTGACCTGAAATTAAAATGTTTATCTCAGAGAATATTTATAATACTGAGATATAAAAACAGACTGGTGTTATCTGATGAACAGTACAACGGGGAGACGGCATGAGTGCCAGTGTTATCAGCCAGCTGGTATTGTGCTTTGCTGTATAAACATGGATGTTCTCAGTAACAGTCTGTGCTAAGGTCTGAAGAGCCCTGCCCATCCTCAGCCCACCTTCGGTCTGGCTGAAGCACACTGAGGGAGTGGTGTTGGACTGTGCACTGGATACACAGCCATTTCTGTCAAAGAGTTTGATTCATGCTGTTTCACTGAGAAGAAGACGCTGTGCCACTCTCTCCTTCTGCTCAACTGTGTTCAGATCAATCAGTTTAGAATCAAGAATTACCTCAACAACACACTGTTACTGAGTGGAGAGTCGAGGCCCACTACTGCCTTAAGAGACACCGAAACACCCCTGACAGACAAAAGTGCTCCAAAGTACGAGTAAATAGAATAGAGTTTCGAAGACAGCACTCTGGAACGATTCAGACATTCCAAAAAAAGATAAGGGTACAGAGAAATTAACAGAGGAAGGCTGCCAAAGGCTTTGTTTGATTTAAATGGCAAAACTGTGTTTGACTCTATACAGCAAAAAGATTATGCATTTCTTACAGGAATAAGCACGGTTAACACCCAGTAAAAAACCTACAGATCCATACTGTACATTTAATGTTCCTACCTTTGACTTCTGCCAGAAGCTCACTAGTGTTGAGCCGTTCCATTTTCTCCTTCCAGTCTTTAGAAAGAAGCTTCTCCATGCATGAGGATTCTAAAAAACAAAGCAGCAAACAAAATGTTTAAAATTCCCTTCATTAAGAGCTCACAGTCTTCACAATTCTTATACTTAATAATCTACTCATATTAATGAAGAATAACAGGGATCCTCGGTCACAAACAACAAAATATTTGTCATGACAGGACGTTGCACAACAAACATTAAATGAGAGTGAGGGGCAGAGATTAAGAAAAGGATGCCAATAATGAAATTAACATTTGTTCTGCAGACAAAGAATCAGGGGAGGAATGGCTGTAATCTGCCATGCTGTCGCCTGGGCAGCTGATAAAGAACGTAGTGGGCTCGCTGACCCAGGCCGACAGCATCCCAGTGCTGCTGAAGGGTCAGCCCGTTCCAATCAAGACATCAACACCCTCTTCAAGAAACTGCCTCTAGGAAATGAATAGCAATCTCTGAAAAGACAGCACTCATGTTTTTGAATGTATTTAGATCCCACAATGTTTATTTGGAGGATTGTTCCGCTTCCGCTATACGTATACTGTATGTTTCTAATTTAACATGCACGCCAAGAGGAGGAAAACTCTCTGCTAGTGATGAACTGGTTGTAAAAGTGGTTGGGAGTTTGTGTGGCCTGCTTTAAGGGTGGCTTTTAGATCAAACAGAGTGAGCATTTTGTTTGATTGTCCTCTTCCTCCAAAGTGATGGGGGTCGACAGGACATCTTGAGCCCAGGGTCATTATAACATTACTTCTGCTTTATTGACTTTCCAATTCCCATCTCACAGTTTGTCCCCTTGACCCTAAGAGGGGAGAGAAAAGGCTGCGCGTTGTTTGTGTGTGTTAACTCCCTACGTGGCACAAGGATCTTAAAAAGGGTTATGTCCAAGGGAGAGCAGCACAGCTTAGCTTCTCTTCATCCCTGAGTGGGACCACATCCTCTCCCAGGACAGCCACATCCCTTTGAATCATAATGCAAGCACAAGCAGTCATACTTGTTTTGCCCTCAAACATAGAAAAGGCCTATTTACTGTGGCATAAAGGGGAATTAAACAAACACAGGCAGCATATGTTAATATGGACACATATGCTCCGTCTCACACACAGTTTCATCACAGATGCTCCACCAGCACTTGATCATTAAGGAATGCACCAACTGTTGTAGATAATGTGGTGCCAGCTTCCATTCTCCTCCAGTCCTCCCCCTGTGCTCCAGCTCCCTCTGAAGAGAGCAGCCCCCTCACTACAGCAGCCCTGCACGGGCCAGACTCAATCTGCCAAGTCCTCACCGCCGCACACTACAGCTGGAATGCAGCGCTGTCCTCCCTGCCTTCCACCTGGGAGAGGTGAATAATGACTTGGATTACTCCATGAAATAACTTGCACCTTCCACTGTTAGAGCTGGGTGAATAAAGCAAACCAAAAATGGATTTGGGAAACACAAAAGACCAAAATAAATGTACGTTCTGTAGAATACACAAGTGGCTTATAAAACTGCTGCTGCATGTATAAAAAGTCTGAAAATATGAGAATATGTTTGGGTCGACTCTTAGTCATCCAAGCTGTTTCCATGGTAGTAGAGATGTTCAAAAATCTTTGACCAGGGCTGGACTCACTTTATCTCTGAAGAAAGAGGTGAGACATCCTCAACTCAATCATCCCAGTCCACTCAACAACAACTTAACAACAACATCAACATTAAAATCAAATAGACAGATACACCATTTCATCTGAATGAACTAATGAAGAATTTCTTAAGTGTCACTTCTATCAAAATTAGGCTTCTGTTCTTTTTTCATAAACAGATGCCTTTGAAGAAGTAAGTAAAGTAACAAATTGATTCCTTACTATTTTTGCTTATTTTTAATTTCTCATGAGGGGCTCTTAAATCTCCTCTGGCCTCCTTGTTCATTTCTTTGCCTCCCCTCTGGAGATAAAATGCTCTGTTGCTGGGAGTAGGCCATTCAGCTGGGATGAGAATGGAATGAAAACAATAGCCCTTATCAGACTCTTATTTACATTTTCCCAGCGTCCCTGCAGTAGACAGCTTGGCTTGTCACCAAGTGTAGATCGCCCCACTGGACCAGGACCAACTTCCTCCAGCCCTAGTGATTCCAACGGTCCCTATGGACCCTCGCCTGGCACGGCCCTGCTGCTCTGCAGCCAGTGCAGATAGCAACATACAAGACAAAACTACTGGAGGAGAGCGTGTCCAAGATATGCTCCCATTGAGAAGGGAATGGAGTGTGGATGGCTAAGCCCAAGCGCGTCTTATTGTGATATTTTCCGGATGGGGCACAAAGCTGGATAAGTGCCCTCAAACAAGTTCTTTTTATTTGAGTCATCAAAAGACAGTGAAATGTGAGCACTCCAAGTTATTACTGCCAAAATGAAAGTGTTTATCTGCAATCGGCTCTGTAATCAGGTGTACAGTCTTCCTGTGCAGGGACTGTGCGATTGATGTGGCTGAAGGAGGATGAAGGGAGACACCTCAAGCCAAGATCAGCTTCAGATTAGAGCACACCTTTTTGTCTGTATTAAAAACAAAGCTAATGATGCTCATAAATCTGTACAAAGGAATGTCTCCAGATCTGAGTGTGACATAAACACTGTTTCAGCACCTGGTTGTGAGCACTGCCAGAGGATCATGTTCTGTGTAAACCACAGCTGAGGCAGGATACACTCAACAAGCTGCACTGATAATGACGCGCTCCTCTTTTTCCTTTAGTAAGGCCTGAGAGAGTGTGGGTAATATACATTTGCTTTACACAATGAGTAAATGGCTGATAAATATCTTATAATATCTGAATAAATCAATAGCTGAATTAACTATTATGGAAACTCCATCAAAAATATGTCTAATATTCAACGTGACATAAAAGCTTTTTAAATCAACTACAAAGAAGTTACAATTTCATACAATTTATAAATGGGATCTGGAGAAATACAATCTGCACATTTTACATCTGTCATCTTACCAAATTTACTAAATGCGTTGACAGATCCAAACATGTCATCGTGTTTCAAAAGAGAGCCCGTACAAAAATGGTTTGTTACAACACGCAGCAGTGGGTGTTAGATTACCCTGTGTTGTCAGCAATGAAAACGTTTCAACTGTCTGCGGCCACATTCAGACTTTCTGTGTGCACTCTATTCTCCGGGGAGAAAGATGATCCTCATGTTTGAGTGTTTGTTGTGTTGAAAAGTCATTGGCAGAGAAAAGAGGGCTATCGCAGGGAGTCAAATTAGCTATAAGTCATGGCGAAACACACCAGGAGTCTTCCTCTCTAGCAGGGCCTTGTACATCAGTGCGCCAGGCTCAAGGGAAAAGTGTGTAGTTAGGATATCAAAAATGAGATGACAAAGAGCATAAACATTTGATTAAATGTATCATACCGTATGCAACATGAAACAGCTTTGACTAAGCCTTGATCAAATATTCCTATAAGCTTTTTACAAAAATAGCATCAAAATGTATTCTTCAAAAAGAGAGATAAAAAAAAAAACAGGATTCAATATAATGAGACAGGGCATTGTCAATTGCCTTCAACTTAATGGTGCTAGCTGAATTTTTTTTTCAGCATTTCATTGGCTCAAATTGTGAACAAAATTGCCTCTAAAGTCTCTTCACTCAGAGAGATTTGGTGCATTTGTATAATTTAGTCATACATCTTTAAAACTCACTGACAAAACTCAGACAATGATAGGCTGGCGTCTAATTTCCCATCCACTCTGCACTACACGGGAAACAAATCAAAAGTCGAGAACGATAAAAAAAGAAAATGACTGTGGCACACTCCAAGGAGTCCTTTGAATATCTTAATCACAGACACACTAAAAACAAGACCCCATCATCACACCAAATAAAACATAATAATTACAAGAGGCAGTCAGGGAAGTGAAATACAGAAAGAAAACATGTTTTTGTCATTCAGCCGGTAGTTCCTGAGACAACAGCTGTTGGATGCTGCAAATACTCCTGAAGTCTCCATAATCATGGTGTTATTGAAGTGAGGACAAAAAGGGCACTAATTGCAAGGGAGCAATCGGAACGCAATAGGTTACACACCCGGGTGATGCCGCACAATGCAAACGCTAAAGAGGGAGCTGAGGGGAAAAAAACACTCGCTACAACAGTGCGTCATTTTCAGGCAATTACCTTTCCTCGTTGTCAACAATTTTAATAACCTTTACCATTTCTGGGAGACTTTTGGAGCCGTTAAATAACCCCAGCCTTTTGAGGAGTAATCAGTAGTGCTGGCATGCATAAATAAAAAGGTCCATCTCCTTAAGACATGCCGCTGTAGAGAGAAGGAGCACCTGCAGGTGGAGGTGGGCTTTCCTTAACTGACACCCATTCATTATTCCACCTGCTGAACATCGCACTTAGACACCTTCAGACCATCCTGATTGGTCACGTAAACAGCTGCTATTATTACTCTGGCTATAAGAAGAGAAAGGATTTACAGGTACAGTATAGTGTTCAAAAGGTCAAAATAAAAAATGGGCCTCAGCTTTAAAGTATCAAAAACACTTTAACTCTAAAAACTCTTTTTGCTTTCACTTTTTTGATCAGCCTGTTAATCCTACAGTGGTGACCTGGCCGCTCACAGAAGCCACAGTCGCACACAGCAGCCTGACCTCTCTAAATAGGACACGTGTCTATCAAGCATATATGAATTAACCATCCCCAAGAGGCTTCACCTCTTGAGCTGAGCAGCATGTGACCTCTCCCAATCCATTTTACTGCGGCACTCTGTGGCAATCAGGCTTGAATTATTAAAGTGAGCAGTGAGCAATGATCAATTCATTGTGGCCCCGGATCGCACAGCGCCTGGTCGTACTTCAGAAGGAATGACATTGAGAACACTTGAGTATGCTTCCAGACAATGCACATAAATGTGAAATATGTCAGACCCAATATGTCAATAATCATAACTGTACAGGCCGGGGCCATGTCCAGGCTAATCCTACAGAAATGCTATTAAATGACTAAGGGTTAAGCAGCTTCCAGTGATGTGATTCTTAACAAATGCTCGCTTAAGAGAGGAGGAAAAGTTGAGGGGCACAAGAGACAGGTCGGCAGTGGAGGAGCAACAACGTAGGACATGCACTTTGTAATAATAAAAAGAATAGTAACACGTTTTTAAAACTGTAATGTATTTTTCAATATGTAAAAAAAAATGCAGCAAAAAATACCTAATTAAATTCAGATACTTATCTTAAAGAATTACAAATAACAGGTAAAGCAATTTGAAAATATAAGTAGAGAAGCCAAAAAACCCATCCAAACTTGGTGAGAAGATGAGGAGCCAAGATAAAACAGCACCCCGAGCCCCCAAAACTGCAATCTCCCCTTAAGCCGGAGAGTGGCAGCTGGCAGAACAGCTGGTGAATAGGATTAATGTCAGAAGAATGAAATAAAACTCAACATATGTCCGAGCCCGAGGTGTTGGGACTGTGCGTGATTGTGCCCCCGATGGATGCCATGTGTGCAGCTGGAAGGAGCTGCTGTGCTGCTCCTCTCTCCACAAGGTCACTCTTAAGAACTAGGACCATTAAATGCCTGGATAGCAATATGAACTTTTCATCCCCTCGCCGTGTGTCTTTCTTAAAGTCGTTACTGCACCAAAGGGTCTCACATATTATCAAAACAAAGGATTCGTGCATGGATGTGTGGATCTATATATTCTATTTACCACAATACTTAAAAATCTATCTAAAAAATCTATCTAATTATTCATGTAAGAATCATCTGACAACATATAAACTGCACAACTAAAAACTTTCATTTTAATTTGATGCTGGTAATGATTAGAGTTCACATACAGTAATACATTATAATAATGTCTGACAAAAATTAAATTACTGGGTACCTTGCATTGGGGGATTTTTTTGGGGGGTACCCTGTTATTTAACTGTCAGATTTAAATGTGGCTGCTGCTAATCAACGCAGAAAACATTCACATTTATTCAACTATGTAAAATTAATAAATGTGTGAAGAAATGCACTGTGAGCATGGCTGTTCAGTGTGATTTAGTAAATTAATGGGTGTCTGACTCCACAAGGACAAAAAGACTAATACGATCCAGATTAATGCATTATAATTTGCAGTGAACTTTTGACGAAACTGTAACCATCACAGAAAAGTTACAGTTATTAATATTCATAACATAGTTTTGCTTCAGTGAAGTTGTGTTTTTCTCTTTACTTTTTAAAGTGAATTTGTACAAAAAAAAACTGCACTACTGCATTCAAAGTGAATATGTGAGATGTTTTACATTCAAAATAAATGTACTTGAAGCAGATTTACCTTGACATAAGATTTTATTCTAAAAAGTTCTGTGACCTTGATAATCAAAAATATTGTTAAAAACACTGCAACACTAACAGCCGGGAGACCGTTTCAATAGCAGATTTTCAGACATATTAAACCCTGACCTGAACAGTCTACAAAATGACAAAGAGGGTACAACCAAAGGGAGATGGCATTCATCAAATAATTATAATCATTGGCAATAAGGCTCCACAGAGCAATAAAACAAATCTCTGTTCATTTCATCTGACATTCCCATCCCATTCTCTGGCACATGTAATGTTATTGAACAAGGAGAAAGACGGTGCGCCGCGAGGGTGGAACATCTGTTTAATCGTCCTGATTAAATAGTCTCTTTGTTCAAGAGGCAGCTCATCACAGTTTGTGTACCACATTCATGCTTGCTGTTAAGAAAACAATGCAAATATGATTAAGTGTCTCATCTGCCATTTGTCTTGTTTGCTTGTTTCGCTGCGGATATGGGCGCGGGATGGCTGACGTACCTCTGACTTACAGAACAAGCCCGCAATGTGCACTGAAATCATTAGCAGGCCACAGGGGCTGTGTGTGCGACGGGTGTGAGTTACATTTGCACTATTTTGATCCTCGGTCAGATGACACCAGCTCTTTTGTCAAGATATGTGTGGAGAATGCTCTGCGCTGAATGCCATAGAGAGGACAGTGATACTGAGCTGGCACACAAGTCTGTCATGTAAATCTAATTCAGGCATTCTCCCGCAGACATATACACATCAGGACAGTATCAGAACGTCACGTAGATAAGACCGAAGCACTTCTAATACTTGACTACATTAAGCCATTGTGTACGTTTTCAGCTGTTGTGAATGTGTATTGTCCAAGTGTGCGACACACTGCTGACAACTGTGAATGTCAATACAACTGAATGATTACTGTACAGTATACTCCAGATACAGGAAATACATATTGCACCTGGACAAAGTTTGAAAGGTGTTGTCAATATCAACAATAGAAGATTAGATCTTTTGTGTGTATGTCGGTGTGTGTTGGTGGGTCTGCAAGTGTATGCACAAACAAGCCTCTGTGCAACTCTGGCTGTGATTTGTCTCTCAGAGACACCCGTTTCCTCCTATCAAGGGGTTCCTGTGCAGCCAGTAAGTCAGGATCACAATGGGGGTTTTGTGCTGCATGGGTGCAGGGGGACCAACTCAACAGCTGAAACCCAGGAAGATGGCCCCTGGAATGCTCCACAGCAGTTGCTACTGTTGACTAATCGGAATATGAGAAGTGGGGAAGGTGATCTTGAATGCAAAGAATGGCACATTGAAGAAGCAGCTGTTTGTTTTGTCATCTGAATGACGAACACAGCAGAAAGAAGGCTACAAAATCTATATCTCAGATAGTGTAAGAGGAAACCTGTGCTGCCATATCTCTGGAGATGTGCCGATTTTATTTGAGGCTCCATTTGGGATTGCATAGTAAATGCATAATTTAGCAGCGCACTGGGCACTCATACACCCTTTAAAACTAACACCCTCTTCAGGCTCCACCAGTGAGCCCAAGCTGGCACAGGGGCAACTTTGTCTCGACAAGAGATAGGGTAAGAGAGGAGCCAATTGGCCCAAAAAAATTATATCTACATGTTTATATATACATACAGAATGTGTAGGTAGGTGCGTGCGTGCGTGCGTGCGTGTGTGTGCGTGTGTGTGTGTGTGTGTGTGTGTGTGTGTGTGTGTGAGTGTGAGTGTGTGAGTGTGTGTGTGTGTGCATGCGTGTAACGAAAAGGAAATAACAAAACAAAAGGTCTGAAACCCCTAAAGAAGGCAAATGTAAAAGCCAGTCCATCTTTTGTGGAAGTTCACATGTGGGCTGGAAGACTGCCCACTGCATACAGTCCAAAAATCTTAACGTCTGCTTCACGGGGTGACAAGAGGGTTGATTGGCAAAGAGCAACGAGGAGCTTTTGATCATGTGTCCTAACAAGCCATTCCAGCTCATGTCTCCTCAGCCTGAACAGATCTACATTACCTATTCAAACAAAAGTGACAGACCATCGCGCTGCTCTGCTGGGCCAGCACACCACAGGCCAAGATCCCGCGCAAACAGTGGAAGACCCCCAGTGATTCCTTCAGTGCGGTTTAAACATAAATATGCGCACTAACACAAATGCACACAAGTAAAGTCGGTAGATTAGCCTAAATAAATGCTTGAAATTTCTCAGCCTTGTTGCAAATGCATTCACTTAGAGGCCAGTGTTCAGATCATTGGGACAAAGAATCCCATTAATTAGGTGCGATAAGGCTGAAGCGGATGACATGGCGGCTGGGATGAAGGGAGGCAGTGAAAAGAGTGCACCAAAGAAAAGCGGGTAAAGCTGAGAGACAGGATTATTTTCTTTATAATAAAACAGTAATCATGTACATAATAGACAAAACACTGATCTTATATACAGTACTTGGAAAGTAATGTAAAATGTTCTTTTGTAGGAGTGGAGCCTGTGTGCGAGGCTCTGTGTGGAGTCAGCATGAGCAGTGACACAGAGTCAAGAGTTCACCGCAGCCAGTCGAAGCTCAGGCTTAGAGCTGATCTTTACCTCTCCCAAAGCCCTGGGCCGGCCCTGAATCTCATTACACGGCCCGTTGTAATGGGGGATAATGACCCAGGGCTACAAACACAATGCTGATCAGTGCGCCATACTCAACCTACCGCTCAGTCATTACCCAGTGATAATGCACACCTCCAGCAGCGGATTACACTCACAAATAGATAGAGGTAATAAAGCCACAGGCAACAGTAAATACATGTGCAGCCAAGTGCTTTGGGCTCAGCTCTAAACAGACTGCTGTGGTTACCTTTTATGTTGCTCATCCACAGCCTTTTACCTAATTAAGAAAAACATCTAATATAACTAAATAGATTTTTCTTTACAATAGTTTTACAATAGACGGAGAGAAGCCAAGTCCCGTCCTTGTCTTGGGGACGACCATAAAGGCTAAACTACCACTGCTGTTGACTTGCATGGTATTGATTAATACTTGAGTGCATTATATAAAATTGTTCTAATTGCATGTGATTTAAATCAAGGTCACCTTGGGGTTTTATAATGGTGGGTATATTTCTTTTTCCCTCTAATACTTTATACTGACATTTTTAAATCATGACAACGGCTGTCGGGAGACTTATCCATAAATAATGCATTTACAATACCTAGTAAATAAACATGGGGCACAATCGTTAGCCCTGCTGGCAACTGGGCCTAATAGACCTTTTACAGCAAAGGTGACTATTCAGCTAAATGCATTTGCTCACTGCTGGGAGGACATTTTCATTCATTAGCACAGTCACAAGCACTTCAAGCACTTTAAGGACCAGAAATAGAGAGGAAGGTGGATAGAAAGAGCGGGGGTTTGAGGTTACGAAGACACACCGTAGGTGGATAACACAAATTAAAACATTTAAATGATCACCTATTCTTAAGCTGTGTTATGCTAAATGGTTATAAGATGAAATAGGACAAAGCCTAATAACTAACATAATTAATTATTAAATTCTCATCTACTTATCTTTATTCTATCTCTACGTTTGAATGCTAGTTCCGCTTTATTAGGCAACTTCAACATGGTTTGTTTTATTAAATGGACCACCATGGACAAAGACTCTTATGCCGTCATCATTACTCACCTGTACTGTAAACAAGAGAGTACAGATGATGGCTTAAGAACCTTTGTCTATGATTCAAAAACTCCTGTACGACTGCGAGCTTACACAAACATACTTAAGTAGCTGTTCATATAAGAGCAATGTACCACGTGAAAGTGTAACATGCACCATTTGCCCCCACTCTTCTCTTAGGGTCAATGCTTTCATTTCGAGTTAGCGGGGACAATGAACTTTCTTGACCAGACAAGAAAACCCAGAAAAGAAAGGCAGCAGATGGTGAAGAGTCTCTGAGGACCTCAGTGATCCCGACTAGGCAGCAGAATTAGACACAACAGTTGTCATGCTCAGATAAGCGATATATTTAGCTCATCTGTTGCTTGTGCTACATTAACAACATCATTAAGACAACAAATGGCTTCTTTTGCTCCACCTCCTTCTTCTATGATCTTTAACAAGTTAATCCCACCCTTTTTTCAATTTCCAAGCACAGGCGATTACATGAACAATCCCACACTATTGTAACTTCTAGAGATTTTTGCGAGCCTCCTTAGACATCTTGGCCCTTGCCAATTCTTTTTAGAGCGACCATTGATCGTCACAACTGAGGCCTCCTGAAGTGCCCTCACACATAGAGCATCTCTCAGTTTGAGGCTTTAGGGACAGCCTGCTGAACTTTGTGAGCCTCTTGTCTTGTCGTGCTCCCTGCTCAGAAACTAATTTCCTCCAACAAGGGAGTTTATTTTGGTGGTGATGATGCGCTGTACATGAGACAGCCCCAGTCTCTATTATTAACAGGAGATTAAAACAGCTGTATGGCACTCCAAAGCACCCTCTCCTCACTGTGCTAACATACGGCCCTGGATTACAAGCTGCACTTGACCATTTAAATTACTGCAACAACCAGCCTTCACCAGCTGGGGCTCATTACCATAACAGCCGCTATCACTACACACAGCTCCGACAATTCTGTCTGAAAATTCAGCACATCAGAAACACAACGCGGGTGCGTGTGTGTGGATAAATGTGGAGACGCAGGAAAGCAATTCAACCACAATATAATGCCTCTGTGAAGTTTGAGACGGATCAACAATACCAACATAACCTACAGTATGTTTTCTGCTACAACAGAAAATATGTTGGGCTGAAAGTGTAACATTGTTTTTAAAACATATTATATGTTTGTGATTGATTTTTATAAGCATGATATTTCTACGGAAAAATACGAAAAAAGAATTCTTCCAACATGTTTAGTACAAACACAAGTAACAAATGGCCAGTTGTATAATAATATATGAGCAGTCTATTTTACCAGGGAAAGTTGTATTGGTCATTTTCAAGGTATTCCTTTTAAATATTTACTACTGTTTTCTTTTTTTCTTTTCTTTTTTTGCGAAAATCCCATAGTGTGTTTCAGCACCTTGATGATCTTAGTGTCTGGCTAAATGACTGTGTGGTTAGAGGCTGATACAAAGATCACCAAACGAACATTTACAAAAGAAGTGGCAAATTATTTTTAGGCTAACAGAGGTCTAATTTATTCCTCTGATGAAGTGCTTTAGCAAAGAGCTCCCCAGACACTAAATGAGACACATGCATTCCCAAGAGGCTTTAACATTTGATTGGATAGTTACATTACTCCAGCCCTAATTAAGAAGGGAGATGTGTTTCAGCAGCGCTTTCAAATATTTGTTTTTCTGCCATACTCTTGATAGACTGCAGGCTGTGGGAGGGAGAGCCAACCAGGGTAAACTATGAATATGGCGATATCGGAGGGGGGGGAAAAAAGTAATAAAAAAATGAAATATGCTGGCGACTTCTAATGATCGTGTAATGCACTGGTTCTCAACTGGTGGGTCGGGACATGAAAGTGGATTAGACTTTAGAGTCCTTTGCCAAATTGATAGATTGTTTTTATAGTTTTTGATCCTTGTCTTTATGCTAAACACAGTGATGGAATACTATAACAGGGTCAAACTGTTGAAATAATATCTTTATTTGGGCTGAATGTGGATCCAGAAGCTACAACAGTTGAGAATCACAGATGTAATGAATCTGAAAAGTGGATTTGATTGTTTTCGGGCCACAGGCGGTTTAGCTGTGATAAGTATTCAGTGGTATAATAAAGGGGTAATTTTCCTGGCGCTAACTTAGCCTTATAAGTTTTACAGTCATAGAGTTTGCCTTGGCACGAGGCGGGCGCACCACATTTCTGCTGCTGCGTTCGGCTCCATAGGCTTTGTCACGTTGGAAAGGGGTCAGAACAAACACTGGAAACACAGTGACGTCAGAAAACCCTATGCTTTTGTCAGCTCCATAGAAAAACAATAGACACGCGACTAGAGGCGATATTAAGAAAATGTGTATTATTATGCAACGGTGGAAAACACAAGAGGTCGCAGTTATTTATTCCTAAATTCAGCAACTATTCTCAATCATGTGCTATATTCTTTCCCATTTTGTCCGCTTTTTTAGGCACACAACAAAAAACTGAATGCAGAGTACAAAATCACACAACACCCACACACTGTAAAAAGCTTCTGTGTGAAAACAAATTTCAAAAGGTCTGTAATAAAACATGTTTATTTAAATAGAATTGTTCCTACTCGGCAAATGCTGCATCATTAATGTGTTATGACTCAATTTGATATAAATGGTAAATCAGGAGAATAATTGTCTGCAGAGCACCTAAAGTGTTCCGTTCATATTGCACGTAAAAGTATTAAGTATTTTGCAATGGTCTTATTTTTTCCAGAGCTCTGCTGCATTGACAAACCTCCAGCGCACACACACGTACACACACACGTACACACACGCGCACGCACACACAAACACGAACAGCAGAAGCATACCGTCTTGCTCTGTCTTTGTCATCTCCTCCAGTTTCTTCTGCTTCAGCGTGTCTACCACATCGGCCAGGCTTCCTTTGCGCCGCTCCGGAGTGCCAAAGGCCGATCCACTCAGCAGGTCGCCTCGCTCCCGGGCCCCCTCCTCCGGCTTGTGCGGGGAAGTGGAATTGTTCCGGAAGGAGTACAGGGAACAGACCTTATTGCTGTCAGATTCCTGTAAAGACAAACAAATGTTGGGAGAAGGGCTGATGGCAACAAGAGATGAGCTTTTTATTAAATGATGAAGTGTGTTCCTGTGCTCCATCAAAGCGCCATTGAGCTTTTTGACAGTTGCCTATTCAAACGCAGTGATTGCTAGGTTTTTGCAGCTCAGAGTGATTTGACTTCTCTCCGGCTTTCAAACAGTGTCTTCAACAGAGCTGGCTCCACTGGCAAATGAGCTATGACAAGTGAAAAATTGAGATGAAATGATGAGGTACATTTTCATAGGGCACATCCATAATGTGCTTTACTTTTCATGCGCCGGGACTACACAGAGAAACCTCCCAACTGTAATTTCTCAAATTGCTTTTGAGTGTGCATTTGTGTTCGGGTGACTGCTGTGTAATTTGTTCATATTCTACTAGAGAGCAGTTCTCAGCTGAGTGCCTTCAGCCGTCATAAATCTGTGTCCTGTCCCTGTGGCTGTTGTTGTTTTTCAGTCCCACCTGTGTATGGTTAAGTATTTAACTAAAGGCCCTACGTCTGACGGACTGACTAAGTGCTCTCTCTGCCCAAACAAAGATATGAAGGAAAAGAGGACAAGAGAGGTGCAGAGTTTGAAGGATACTCTGCACACAGCACAGTCACCTCTTTTGCATCAGGCCTAAAGCGAATAAGCAGGACACACACATCCATTCAATAGAAACGACATGGTCAAAATCTGCTCATTGTTCCTGTAATAGGAGCCACAGATAAGTAAACATAAAGATTACACTAAACGGGAAGGAATTGCCAGTACCCATTTCTCAGCCTGGTGTGGCATGTTGAGCCGTGGTGGTGGGTCTAGTACCAGTGCCAGAGCTGCCCGCTGCCCTCGCCCTCCCGGGCCAGGGTTAGTGATTACAGTACGCGGCAGACAAAGTGGAGGGTGCTCAAGGGCTGCAGCGACACTGGGTTAATCAGCTGGCACAGGGTCAGGACACAACCCCCACAGACGCACAGCCGGCAGAGATGTCAGGTCATCAACGGTGCCTTGGCTTGTGCCCTTTGTAAGATACACTTCGTCATATTTAATACTAGTCGCTTGTTTCCCAGAGTAACAATAACCTGCTATTGATTATCAGACTATATCTAAGTGTATGGACATCTGATGCATAATAGGGCATTATTATACTGAAGAAAAGAGTGCAATACAGGAGCCTCTTCCCTCGTCCTTTTGGGAGGGCTTTTGTCGTGGGCCTAATGATGTGGATATGTGTGAGATTGTGCTGCTATGTTCAGATGTGGAGGATCGCAGAAGCCAACTGCAGAGCTACTTCTGAGGCCCTCGGGGTCTCTTTTCCATAGAGCCGTCTGTCACAGACAACCACCTGCCACCTCTGTCTACAGCCCACAAGTGCCTAAGCTCTTCCTGACTATAGGCTTATATCAAAGAGGCTCGTCACTTACCATGTTCAATGTTACTGCTACATGCCAGGAAATAAACAAAGCCTGTCTTTTGGACATGACATTTTAGTAGCATCAAGGCTATGCTCAGAGCAGAGAAAGGGGATTTAAACATTTGGGGAACAGTTAGAGGTCCTCAGTTTAACCTAATAATAGCTAATGGCTTAGTTTTTGGCAGAGCAGCAAATGGGCAGACCCCCGAATCCTTGAGGCTTCATAGTATTAAGGGACTGTGAAGCTGGAGGCTGTGATAAACTCATTTTGGACAAGGAAGTAACAATGAACCCTTGCTGTGAGGGGACTGAATACCCACAGGACACATCTTTACGGAGTTTCTTTTGCTTCTTTCGTACTTGTCTGCTTTTGCATAGTTTTGAAATATTGAGAGCATTTTTTACTTTTTCAACTAATTGAAACAGGAATATGTCTGATACTTTCGGATATCTTATAACTAAATGTGCAGTTGGATAATGTAAACATGTTCCTACCATTCGCTGCTGTGCGGACAGCAGGCTATCCCAGTCACTCTCTGGTGGGACGCTGCTGAGCGGCTGCACCTCTTCAGGGTGGCCTTTTCCATGAAGGAGATTGTGCAGAGGCAGCTGTGGAGTGCAGTGAGCCTCAGCGCTATCATCTTTCTCCCAGGACAAGTGCTCCTGGCTCATGGGGTCTTCTCCATCCACCACCGAAGCAAAGGGAGATGTGGCTGCTTTGGAAGACATGACTCGGCTGCAAAGAAAAAAAGACGTATTTACAATCAGCCATGTATGCAAAATTCAAACTTGATGTTCATTTTGATTGTCTATAATGGCAGTGGACTGTTGGACCAAAAGTCAGATTTATGCAGTTTGAAATCAACACGAATCCAACATTTGCAAATCTGTCACACATTTCAGACTTCCATGAATATTACAGTGAAGAGTGTACTTGACATATCAGGAGCTCATGGTGTTTTCTTTGACAAACCAACAATTTTAGCAAGGAATTTGTGCGACGAACACAGCTTTTCTCACAATTAATGAGACCTCTCTTACAGTACGCTGGAATGAATTAAATAATTAGTTATGAGGAAACATCTAATTACGTATGACTTTGGTATTGAATTAAAAATGGGATTATATGGACACCCCACAGACGGCACTGTTATACTTTACCTCATCAGTTTAATTAACACTAGAATTAAACTGAGCTCTGCTATAGGTGTGACCTATATAGAGTATTAGAAAGTTTGTTAAATATTGTCTAAATGTAATCACTGTGCCACTCGAGCTCTATTCACTCAATCGATCCACAGGGGTCATTGTGAGAACGCGTAGGTTCCTCTGCTTTAGGTTCAGGTCATGTTGTGTGTTCTTGATATTTATGTCATGCAGAAAAACAACTTGTTCTTTCAAATCTTAATGAATCACACTTTGAAAGGCGGTCTAGACAAAAGACCACAACATGTATAACGGTGTTCAGTTCACTCAGAAATGCCGCTTATTGTACAGTATGTACAAGTGGAATGAACAGACACTGGTGCACAGCAAGTAAAGTATGACCGGGACAATGGTCCATGTTAATCACTTGTGTGTCAACAGCTGTACAAACAGACCTTGTCAGGGAGCAAATACTAGCATTTGTGTGAAGAACATGTTTTCCACATAATGATATAATGTATGCAATAACAATCAATTTGAATACAATTACTTATTTAAAAGCCAAGTGCAAAGTTACAAAGTCGTGTAAAATAAGCTTTAGAGATATCTGAGATGTCTGATGTGTAACAGAATATCATTCTTTTATTAATGCCTCTAAAATGCTTCAGCCCAAAGTGCAGCAAGCACCTTGCTCTCAATGGAGTGTGAGAGTGAAACAAAGCGCTGCTTTTGTATTACACAGTAAGTCAAGTGGTATTATTTTACGCCTTAAATATTCAGTCTCTCAGGCACTTTTACTTTGGTCTCCAGCCATCAGTCAAACTGCTGAGGCGTGAGTGAGAGAATAGGAGAGAGCCCGATCCTCTTGTAACATGTGTCTACAGCAATCTTGTTAAAGAATGCAACAGATCTGCAGCAGTCTCCATAACAGTATTTGTCAGCAGGAGTTAATAATTTATTAGTAGTGCTAGGAGGTCTACGCTCAGGCAGCTAAAGAGAGCAGAGAAGCCCCTTCACCCACCCCCACCTCTGACCAGACCCATACAATGCTATTCATGACATGTGAAAGGGAAAGGAGCAATGTGGCAGTAAATCTCTATAAAGCATTTACAACCAGAGGTCAATGTTTTTGCATAGAGGCAACCAAATGAAAGAACAAAACAGGATAAACAAATGTGTTTTTTTCACAGCCCCAAATGCCTGTATATTAATGTTGTATAATTATGTAGAAAATAACAACTAAAATTGCATTACAAATGATTAAGCCACGGAGGGGAAAAAATAAAATAAAACAGCCCCAAAATAAAAGCAAAGGTGCACTGTCAAAATGGTAGCTTATAAATCCCCGGTGAACTGCCTTCCTCATGCCTGATTACACAATAACAATAGACAGCAAACAAACCAAAGTAATCAATAAGGACATGAATCACTGCTCTCCTGTCTGCTCTCAGCCAAAGACAAATTGTAGATATACGGTTCACATCAAAATGAGAGCTCTGCTATATATATCTCACAATATTACAGACATACGTCGCCTTAAGTTCTCTAGTCATCGACTCATATGGCCAGGAATGCTTGGAGTCATGAATTGTTCCCGGCGATTATGTTTCATCATGGTGCAAAACAACCACTGTTTAATTGGCTGGGCATTAGAGGGGTGTTGTGTGCTGCTCATCTCGGGGTCTTATGACGCTCAGCCATGTGTCCTCAGCTATCCTGTTTCCTCTTTCATCATAAAAGGGTCCAACTGCCTGTCACCCACACTATCTGCTCTGTTAAGCTGTTTACCTTTTATAGACAATGGTGATGGGTAACCTCACACCGCTGACCCCACTCCAGCCCACCCGGTTACCATGCATTATACCTGTATTAGCAATGATTCGTTTAATCACAGGCCCACATAAAACAGATTCACAAACACCCTTTGCGACTTCTTTGAGAAAATATCTAGATGCTCTGTTTACGTCCGCTGTGTGACAGCCAATGAGCAGTCTGTATGTGGCTGCACTTGAGGGGTGTCTGCGGTAATTGTCACTATTAAAAGCACTCAAAGGATCTGGCACCTGTTCTCTTTCATCAGAATACTGCTGCAGAAGCTTTCAAACACACTTCGCAATAATGTTTCAGCACACATGTCAAGAACATAAAACATGCCAATAATCGTATATTTGTGGATTTAATATATTTATGAGGGTCAAAAAATAATTAGTTTTACTATAAATGAAATAATGATGATAAAACATTTTATTTTTTTTAAAGGTTTGATGTTTTTGTTGCTTTGCAGGTTTACAACAGTCGTAAAACCAAAGAGATAAAAGTAGTTTTGAACATGTCTAAATGAAAGTGAGAGCCGGTGGGGGTGGTAATGTACAGCCGTGTGAGAAAGTCCTCCGGGGCCGGTCCTGTTCTAACAGGTGCCTGGGCAGGCTTCCTCTGGGTTCCTCACCTGCCATAATGAGATATTACGACCTGACAGCTCCCAGCTGGAGCAGCACTGACACGAATCCACCGTTTAGCACAATTAAATTATCACCCTCTATTGTGCCACGCTGTGCAGCATCCAGCTTTCTGGGTACGTGATCAGCTCGCAATAACAGCAGCACTTTTTCCGCTCTGATGGATGCCCACAAATGCTAAATAGAATACAAAAAATACATGTCAATTTAAATTAGGCCAAGTAAAAAAAAAAGACCTCAGCTGACAGAATATAATTGCAGATAATCAAGCTAAAATATCATGAATGTTTGCGAAAATACTGACTCAACTAGCCAGGCCACAGCACAGTCACAGGAGACTTGTCGAAATGAATTTGTTTAAATTGTTCCTCCATTATTGTTGACCTTCCACTGCAAAAAGTCAACTCAATTACATGAGCACTCCATCGTCACTTCACAAACTCTCCCGATGCCTTTTCTATTAGAAAGTGCCACAGTTACCGCAGCTAAAGCCCACACTCGAACGCTAGCCACCCAGAGCAAATTAAGCAACCCACCTGAAGTGTACACTTTACATACTGAGCAGAGCAGTCATAATTACTTTGGCGGGTAAATTATTTGCAATAATATGCTACTGAAGGAACTGTCTAGTGTGTCACTTTAAACACTTGTGCAGATGCCACGACAGAGTCGGTGTCTGTTACCCACGCTCAGCACAGCACGATGCCTGCAGGTGGAAGTGTCCCAGGCGGCTGCTCAGGGGGGTCCCACGGAGGACTCTCCTTCTGCCGACTTATGTACCTGTGTCTGATCTTCAAGCACATGTTGAGAGCTTCACAAACCAGACAACATCAGTCAGGTGCAGATTTTCACACATTTTAAAGCCCTCTGGGAAATCCTCAATAGTCAACGACATATAATTTATCCAGCCTCAAAGGAACTAGTCCAGTCCCAAGCCTGGAGAAATGTAAAGGGATGTGAATCAGTGGCTCTGGTGTGAAACTCAGAAAAAATGCAAAATGAAAAATGCAATAAAATGCAAATGACAGCATAGTGGTGCAGATGGTTTCTCATGTCGGTAGAGCTTGGGAAAGGACTGTTTTCAACAGAAGTCCGCATTGAGCAGTGTTCCGATCATTTACATGGAAAATGTGTTGTTTTAGCTTTGGTTTTCGCTTATCCGTTTTGTTTTTTTGGCCCAAAGAACTTTGTACCACTGCTGTTGCCATACTTAGATGAAACTCACAGCAAGTCAAGTCATCATCTAACGCAAGTCTATTTGCCGAGCTACAGTGGAGCTTTGTGGCGAGCCTCACAGTTGACAGTAAGTTATGAGCCCTTTGTGAGCACCAGAAGGAAAACAGAGATTGGAATTTGGCATGAACGTAATAAACCAGAAAACTCCTGTTCATGGAACCTGGAGTTTTCGGAGAAACAATCCGGCATTGTTAAAGGCAAGAAAGGCTACGGTGACAGATGAAATATAGAGGGGCCCCTTTCGTCAAAAAGTAAACAAAGCGCTTTTCACACGTTTTGCCATTCATTAAGATCAATGAAACTGAGGTTTTTCTTCCCCCATATAATGACAAGAAAGCAAAATCCACTTCTTAACTAAGTCGTCATAAAAGTGAGCAAAGAAGTTATTTTTGTGATTATGGTGTTGGGTCATATAAGCTTTTTATTCATGCTTAGGTATATGTATATGTTATAACTATATGTTGAATGCAGTGGCTGAGAAGTGTAAGCCGTGTGTAAGCAGAGAATGACTGTGCTGTACATTGTGGTAAAGACTCCAAAGGCGTCTCGAGTCTTGCCATGATGAGGTCATACCTGGCACTGAAACCCATAGGACTGGTGCTGGTAGAACCGCTGCTGGTTTGGACACAACACACACCGGCCCACTTACTACACCACCACTACCTGCTTTTTTTCTCACTCAGCTGCAAAGCTTCACATGACCTGCTCCCCAAAATGACACATTTGTAAAGTCTACTAAAAAGAATAGCAGCTTTGTTCCCTTTCATTATGGCCTTCTAAATGGATTTATGTGGCAGAGGGAAAAATGAGGAAATTACCTTCAACGCTCTTATAATTAAGCAGCCCTTTTCTGTTCCAGAGTCTGGGAGAACAACATCTCATTAACTATAGGCAAAGGCACCTATTCTATAGTGTTTCTATGCACTATTCTTATGGAGCCCTTCTGAATAAATTAATTACAGTGAATGGACACAAATCTGTCTCCCCATTGTGACTACTGGATTTCATCTTGGCCTCATGTGTTGTTGTGGGCTATGAGAAGGACTGGGATGTGACGGAGTGGAGAGCGGTTCAATAGCCACGTTTCATGTGACATGTCAATCGGAAAATCAAAACAGGGGTAGTTCATTTGCTCCACCCAGACGAGGCCATCTCCCCGAGCCATGATAAATAGGGGTCAGGCAAGCCACACCTCAAAGATTTATGATTAAGGCTTATTATAGTGGGAAACTGACATTGATTGCTGATTTAAAGCAGTGAAACCAATTAATTTACCAGTGGTGAATAGAAAGCATGGTCAACAGTGTGTGTCGTTCTGACAGGTTAGACAGGAATGAGAGGAGCAAAAGTGAAAGCCCAAATGAGTGTGTTTGGAGGTGGTTAAAAGTTACCAAAAGTGATTGACAGCTGATACAAAAAAGAGGGAGCCTGAAGAAAAATGAGATCTAAGGAGCAGGCCCTGAGCCCAGGCCACTGATCTGAGTAATTGCCCCAAAATTTGGTTCAGAGCGGACATGTACAAGCTGCTGTTTTAGCAATGCTAAGATGGTTTCATTCACAGGCCCACACTGAGAGAAGCCGGGTAAATGAATGTGAAACATAGTCCTAATAAAATCAGAGGACTGACAGACATGGTTGAACAAAAAATGTGCTGTATTTTCACTCGGGGGAAGCGGTCACTGTAGTGAATTAGACGCTGCGTCTGCTGGAGCTGTGTCTGACCACTTAACTGGGCTTTGGCTCTGCAGTCATCCAGACGGGTCCTACACCACCTAAAGCTGTGAGTGATAGACCCACCACTACATATTAAATACACTTCTGCTAACAACAATTGCTATACTTTGCATAGTTGCCTGTTATAGTTTCTTATGCCTGTTGAGTGGGAGATGTTTACAAACATCATTTACGATGAGACCTCCTGCCTTAGTCTGCTTACCAGTTCACTCAGAAGACACACACACCATGACAGTGCTTCAAAATGAAATCATTAACTAAATTGCTTTCTTAAAAAGCCACAAGTGTGTGGAAGGACTTGTGTGTGTGCTTGGCGGCGGGCCATGGGCCTCTGGTTCCCAGGCCGCCTCTGGCCTGGCTCTGTTGTGGTTCTCTGCCACCACACTCATTATGCTCAGCCTCAGCTCAGCAAGGCGCAGAGCTGCGGCTCGCCTCGCTTCACTCACTGGGCCGCGAGGAAATAATCTGGTAATCTCAAACTACTCCTCCATTTCAACTGGGGCCCCTGCACACAAAGACACTCTTTGTCCAGGGACATGTGTGTCCAACCTTCGCTTTTCAATCACTAGATCAATCAAAAACAAATATGGTTTCATAGCTGATGTCAAAATCCTGCACAGACTTTATCATATGAGTCCCAGAACAATATACTCCATAACAAAGTATAAATGACAAAGAAACTGCAATTTTACTCTACAAAACTACAAGGTAAATTTCTGCAAGGCCAGCAAACCTGAAATGTGGGTAAATAGAGTGAAGGCCAGACAAATATTTGATAAAAAGATAGAGATTCTGAACGGACTCCGTGTGGATTCAAACACACACAACTTTGCTGCTGTTGTTCAGACACACTATCTGGACTCTACTGAGCAGCAGATGTCTCTTTCACAGCCAGCATGGCCTAATACATTTGTAAACAATAGTCATTGCACTTCAACTGCATCAAAGCGCAGTATTGTATTCTTGGCATCAAAGTGACTATCTTGAATTTGACTTGACTCTCAACCCTATCAATTGTTTCACTGTTTGTAAGTTTGAGTCTGGAGTTACATTATAATAAACAGCAATGTTGCTACTCATGGAGCTATTAATTTATGTCACCCTTTGCCCTTGTGTAAAGCTAACTGTTGGTGTAAACACGCGCAATCCTATTAACTCAGTAATGTACATGTTGCCAGTTAATGTGCCATTTGCACACACCCACTCATAGCCCTAATTACAGAAGACAGCCATGACAATGAATAAGAGCCCACACTATCCAGCCTTATACTGGCCTCATGCTACCACTGTACAATCTAAGCATTAAATATATTGTATCACGGAGGTCCATTTGAATAAAGCATTTATTTTACTTAAGCATTTTTTCATAATTTTCTTTAGCGTGATATGTATAAAATACGATCATATACATGGAAAGAATGAACGCCCGATATGTTACTACATTTGCATTTATAAACTATTTCTAAAATCAAACTTTCCCACATGGGTGTGACTGTGAAGTGTTGCACTCCCTGGAAAAGCTCTGTGGAGTTGCATCATGGAAGAGTGCAGGCAATGCACACTGTAACATGGGGAAATACCTCCTTTTGGTTCATTCTTTAGCACCTTCAGCACTGACAGACAGCCTGCTAAAATGCTCCTAAGAGTTGTTCAAGTCCTACGATAAACTTAATAAGTACTACTCCACGGAGTGAACTTGTTTAAAGACATGATGCCGCCTGCTGTTTGGGACTAATAGTATGCATTGACCCTCTTATATTAGAAGAGTGGGTTTTTATATAAGAACCTTATTTGATACAGTTAGTGTTGAAGCATTATGAAGCACACACCAAGAGTCAGCAGTGATCTGCATATTCAATAACTTCCGTAATTATATGCGCAATTCATCAGATGGGATGTGATTGCAGGGGAAGTGCAATAGAGTGGGTTAGAGAGGAGCAAAGAGGCCTGATTCCTGGAGGACTAAAGTCTAATCACAAAACTAACATGATAATTGAAATCTAAATTGAAAGGCTTAGCTCTCAGGAAGAGTATGTCAGACATGGAGCGAACAGACACTGGAGAGGCTCGTGCAGAAAATAAATTGTGTTTAAGCGACATGGTGGAGCTGTCAAGTTCACCTACGGTTTATGTGGGCATATTCTCCATCATCATATAAGAATTCATATCCTGTAATCAAAGGTATTGTGTGAGGGCAATGCACTTAAATACAGCTGTCCTCTATTTCACCTCACATTCAAAACTCACACTTTAGTCACTGACGATGTAAGCCAAAGAAAGAAGGATGGCCCAGAAAAGTCTTCAGTGCCATTCTGCTTTGCTCCTCTCTTCTCAGCTGTCTCTTCCGACTACAGGATTCATATTCATCCCTCAATAACATTTAATTAGTAATGCCAAATTCATTAACCTGTACTGCTGTTACCCTGGCCTCAACCATAAATTAGCTTAATGTGAGCCGACGTATTGCAGCTGTAATAAGGGACATAAAACTCAAAGTGAAACACACACTGTTCCTCCTAGATCATTAGAACTCAGCGGTGTTTTACACCAGGAGCACTTTTTGAGCAGCCAATCAAGTTCTGTTGCTCACCCAGTGTATATAATTTCACTGAAAGTCATTCTATAACCAAATATATATATATATATATATATATATATATATATATATATATATATATATATATATATATATATATATACTGTATAAAACATTCTTAAATCCAAATTCGTTTTCTTTAGGTAACCAATATGTGACTAAAAACTTGGTCTCGGCCAAACAAACTGCTATTGTAAAAACCTGGGACGACCTTCGCTGTCCTAGGATTACATGGAACCTTTCTGCGTTTCTATCCCCCAGTGATCTCGCCTAACAACTCGCACCAAAGAGCCTATTAGGCCTGGATCCCACTTTGTTGTTAAAAAGGGTCTTGTCCTTTCACAACACTCGCTTCCTTGCTTTGGGTTTTTTCAAGCATAGGTGAAGGAGAAACACAAGTTCATTGTTCCCTCGCAGATGGAAGTTGGAGTTACCAGGGTAACGGCTCTAATCCTGCTTTTTTGTCCTCATTTTATATTAACAGCCTATAGAGTGCTATACATTTTAAATCAAAGTGAAAGAACTCACTCACTTTAATTAGCAATGTTTCCGTTTGCCAGTAGACAGCATGATGAGCTGATCGAAAAAATGCACGAAATAATGCCATAGAAGAAGCAACCACTTCCTTCTCCCGAGGCCTGCTCCAAGAATAACAATAATGAGGCCATTATAGAGGACTGCACTTTAAAACGCTGCCCTACCACCAAAACACAGGACATAATTGTTTTGGTGTTTTCCATATAATCAACAACCCATTGTTGATGACTTGAGAACTGAGGGAGCAAAGAATGGGTGCCATAATGATTGGTTTGTGCTGTTGTAACATCTACTAAAGAGTGTCCACTGAGGACGAACCTTCATAGACTACTGATTTGCTTGGCCATGAAGACAACTGTGTGCCTTTGTAGAAAACTGTCCCTTTGCTTTTTGTCTGTCTTGACACACAAATAGCCCCCAGGCTGTATTAAAGCAGCAGCATTCATATGGTGAAAGACTGGGAGTCACACAGGCTCATGTGAGGGGGCCACATCGTCAGAAGAAAGAATGCCCTTTTATGCTAGCCCCCCTGCAATTCAAAAATAACCAGCCTCAAAATCATCAAATCTTTGCTGGTTTTGTTGAGAATATGTGACATAACTGGATACAAAATACAAAGCAAATCTTACACTGTACCACACAACAAAATTGCATAATTACTTATAACTTCATAATAACTTGGATTATTTTAATTGCACAATAGAAAATTGTAGAGAAAGACATGGTCCCATGATTTCAACACAGAAATAAAATCTTGTGCCAAAAAGTTATCCGTGTAAAACTTGCAGGGCGAGAGCTTGGTGCTGCTATACAAACACGGTACAGCACCTATTAGCAGCGCTCCATTGTGAGCAGTGAGAGAGACAGAGCTGGAGGGCAAGAGGAATGCTAAGTGGGCCCCTTAGCCTAGTCAACCTTCAGTGGGTTTCATTTATCTTCATCTTGTTAGACTAAATTAATTAACAATCTCAATGCTACACACTTTCTCCTTTCATTACATCAAATAATGGCAGAAATGTAGGGGGAAGGTCCTGTCCACTGGGAGCTAACGCACACTCAAGACATCTCTCTGTTTATCACACACTCGCTCCCCTCCCAGTCTGCTGTAATGTCTGTGGCGACTCTGCTCCCTTTGCATTGGCCAAAGCAAAATTAAAAACAGGAACAATGATCAAAAAGACAACAATGATTACACGGCTTGCTCATCGTACAACATGTGGGACGTAGTGTTTAGAATAAAAAAAAATCAATAATGTCAACTGCACTGAATCCCCTCCTTATCTCAGTGTGCATGAAGCCTCTTTGACCTAAACGACTTACTCGAGAGAAGATACTGGGATTCTTCACTGCAGGAATGCTGGACTGTCACATCCATCCTGTTTCTGTCCTTTCTCTCCTCTTTCCTCACGACCCCTCCAACAGAGACCACGACCGCGGGACTCTTCCAAGCAAAATGGCTAACCCTGGAACGAGCCTGCCTTTAATCTTAAGTCTGATTGTTGCGGACTCCAATCTTTAGCCAGTGTGCGTGATATGCCTCTGCCGGGGCTTCTTCTTTAATTAAAACACACACTGAACAGAAGGATGTGGATTAGGGCCGCACTAATGTGTTTACTTAGAATAATCGCACTGTTTCCTCACTGTGTCCGGAACAAAAAAGAAAGAGTTCAAAGAAGGCCATGGTCAAAGGTCATTTTCCCTCTTTTTCCTTTTCTTTCGGAGTGTGGGATTATCCGGGAAGAGCTCATCTTAGGGCTGGCTGGACAAAATGTATATCCAGACGCAATAACCATATGTCTAAGGACTTACATCTGGCAGATTTAGAAATTATATGGTCACACAAGGGCTGTCACGATAAATACTATATCGACTTATCGTTCAATAAAAAAACAGATTAATGATACATGCTTGGGCTCGATATTTATCGGCTGTACATTTATTAGCATTTCCTCTCATTCTTTCTTTGTAGATTTTTCACGGACGCAAATTGAGTTTCAATATATTTGATGTTTTTTGCAGCTTGGGTGTGGTATTTTAGGATATGATGATGCACTTTTAGAAAAAAGGTTTACTGTCATTTTTATGCCTGAGAGTTGACAGTATCGTTAGAGTCAATAAAATCGTTCATTGCGATACTTTCCTGCCTCAATATATCGAACTTAAATGTGTTATCGTGACAAATTTCATGGTAACTTAAATGTGCAAAAGTTGTGTTTTTTTCCGTGATTATACTGATTTTTCATGGCTTGTTTTGACACAATTTGATCCATCCATCTACAATCTTGTTATAATATGATGAAGCGTACAGTTCAGTAAAATAATTGAATCGCGACGTTATCATAATATTCAAGACAATTGTTACCCAATATGGTGTTGAAAAAGTGGTGTTAATTATGCACACTATTAATCTACCTTCAATTAAGCATTTCTATTTACTGCAAAATAAAAACATCAAAAGCTAAAAGACCGAAAGCTTTACGTAAGCGTTGAACTTGATCATTTTGTGTTCTAATGGAATCCTGAGACGAAATGAAAATCCATTTTACGGCGTAAGGGAATTTCCTAGTGAATTCCTGAAGGGCATTTAGACAAGTCACCGTAATCGTACCAAATTGTCTCTTCTTTTAAAAAATGCCCCCAACAGTTAGTATGTGGAAGAAAAGAAAAAAACGCAGTTAATTTAATCAAATAAGTGACCTTTTGAAACTGAAATCAAAGCGGATTCATTAGCTTTAGTAAAGTTTGGCTGACAGAAGCTTTGAAAGGCAGATGCTGCTGCTGTGGCTTCTAATGAGCCAGCCCTAATTAGGGAGCAACACAAGAGCCCAGAGAAGGTGGTTGACTCGGAGAGGAGCCAATGGTAAATACACTCGCTCCTATTTACTTCCTCTGTGTGTGATGACAGCAGCGCCCATTTTTAATTACAATCATAGGGAGGGTAAAGACAAAAATGTAAATCTTTATGGTAGGTTGGGTACAAACACACAACACAACAAGAAACAACAGAACATCACAAGAAATGAGAGGCCAGTCCCAGCCGTACCCCTGATTAGGGCAGCTCTGGATGCAGGCCAAACAAAAGCATGCAAAAAAGTCTAATACACAATGCCCAGCTTTTTAATAGTCATGGTGTCTATATCCGTCCAGCTAGTTTGTGATTTTTAGTTTGTGTTTTTGGCTTGGGCGAACGTGGCGGTTGGTCAGACACTACATGGTCATTATAGTTTAAGTAAATAAGCTCAAATCCATGTTGACCGAGCTCAGAGATACAGACACATGTGCATACACAAATAGGTTTACCCCGGACACAGGACAAAGTCTAAATAAAAATAATAGATGTGTCAGACGCTTTAGCCCGCGTGACCCAAGACCGCCCATGCTCCACCTCCTGAATGGCAACAAGGTAAAGGAAACTAACCTCAGTAAAAAGCTGCTACGTAGATAGCCCTCCATGTCAGCGTGTGGGGTTCTGGCAGGAAGAAATCACAGAGAACCATTTTCACTATGAAACGAGTAATAATCAGGAAGCACAAGTAGAAAAGGGAAAGAAAAAAGAAAGAGGGAAAACACATAGTGCATATATCTTACTCCTATAATAAGGCATGTCTTTAATTAAGGCACACAAGTATGGCTACAAACCCATCCTCTCTTTTATGAACTGACATCATTAATTATACCTCTTTCCATGGTGGGAGTGGATTTGCATACAACATTGGTGTGCACCGAGAGCCTGATGATATGTTTGCATCAAATAAACCTTGCCTACTGATGTCTATACAGGCCTTTTCCACGGCTGTGTGCAGATGTATACATGTACATGCAGCGGGCTGACCGCAGCGGGCCCAGTCACTTCAGAGTAGGCAGCGGTGGTCCAGCTGCTGCACATGTGTGGCTTTGCGGAGTGCGCTGCACAGCACCAGTGATGCAGGAGGATGTGGTCATGATGTCAGCACTCGCAGGGGTCGCTCAGAAGCCGAGCCCACAAAATAATGGACACACATGGATAATCATTACTTACTGCACTACAGCTTTCAGTTTTCTCCTGCTATTGGGCCGTCAAAAACTTTCACTGTTCTGGTATTGGTTCAGTATTGATTATTAGAGCTTCTGTGTGTAATAAAATATAAATTTACAGACTTTTGAGCTGGTATTTTTGTCCTAAATCTTAAACTCTTAAAGATAGCTTATGTTTCAAGCCTCTAATCTGGCTGTCAACACCTCCGAGACATCTGTTATGGGCAGTTACAGCCACTTAAATAATTATAGAATAATAAAATAAATTGTTTGAGTGTGTTAACAACAATTTTATAAAAAAAAATAGTATTTTGTGGTATTATTTATAAAAAAGCATGCCAGTCCTGAGCACCTAAGGTTTTAGGCATTTGAGTATAATTTGGCATTTCTCGTCCTGCTCTCTTGGCTCCTAAGACAAAGCCTCTGAGAGAATGGAAAGAATGAGTGAAGCCAAGGACACTGTGCCTTTCAGTTGGTCGTGCACTTAGCGCTGCAGTGGATCCACAGGCCCAGAGGGCTCAGCGAGACTTTTCTCACAATAAGGTGTCTGGGGAGGCAGGAGTGGCATAGCCAGGGGCACTGCTCTGCTCTTTTCTCCACTCAGCTGGGCCAGCACACATAATACCATCACAAACCAGGACACACTAGGCCAGTGACAACGTGAGAAAACAACCGTCAAACAGAGCAGAGCACATCAAGCGTGTCTCCTCACTTCTGTGAGTGCAAAAAGCACATATCATTCAAGTCAGCGCACAAAGACTACACAAACAGGTGTGAATGCATTTAAGTGCACAATAGTTTTACAATTCAATTAAAATAAAAAAATAGAAAGTGAGAAAAAGTATTACAAAAGAAAATAATAGTGAATAGATGAAATGCGAGGTAAATACGTGCATGACCTCATGGGCTTTCAAAGCCAATTGTTTATGGGATACGGCAGCACTCAGCCCTATCTTTATCTTTGGTTTGACTCCAAACCCTTGTTCCCTCTCCTTCGCTCTGCTTGTGTTTCCTCAGCTGTGCCTGCTGTCTACAATCCCATTGTGGTTAGAAAAACTCAACTTAGTCCATCGAAGCAAAGGTGCGGTTTGGAAAGCTGGTAGCTACATTTTGGAAAAAGTGACTAAGCTATATCCTTTGTGCACAGAGACAAAAAGCATGATCAGGTTTAAATTATATTCAAGGGCAGTGATGAAGGAAAGGCAGAGGACAGACATCACATCAGTTTGGCCTGATCCAGGGTGAGCAGCACAGCAGCCCTTTCGAAGAATGAGTCTCTGCCAAAATGTGCCTCTGCCTAACCAAGTCTCCCACCATCTGCAACAAATGTGCTCTATTAAAGCAGTACCATATGGACAACAAGCTAGCTATTAACACGGCTTCAGCACATCCCCTTAACCTAGCCCAGATTTCAAACTTACAGTCAAATTGACTGCTGATTTAATGCACCGCCAGCAGCCGTGTGGGTCTTGGCACAGGACAGCACTCTCGGCCTTCAGTCATTTACATGCTCTAGGTAGGAGAACGCCACAATGCACAGACAGACGCTCTGACCAATCTTTAATTATTCCCACAAATTCATAGTAAGAAAGGCGGAAGTAAGAAAGCTGGTTTGTACAGAGCCAATGAAAAACACTAATGTAAAAGAAAACCAAGACGACAAATTCTTCAGCCAGAATGGAAACGAGGTTTATGAAGCTGGGTTTGCCAAAGTCAGTCTCAGTTCTTCCAGAGTGATGGAGAGTTAGTTTTCTCCTCTGTGTGGATCCAAAATGGCAGTGATTAACCCTGCAGGGTGTGATGGGGGACACTTTAATCCCTGTGAGCACCGCGGCCATGTTGACGCCTCTCCTTTCTCTGAGTCATGGGGACCCACCCACCGCTCACAAAACTATGTTCTCATCTCCTCAACCATGGAACCACAACTATGTGCTTTCCGTAGTAAAACTCAGAGACAACAGACGCACAAAACAAATAAACAAACTTCATTTCCTAGATGCTGATTTTTTTCTCAGCTATTTATCCATTCAAATATACAGAGCAAACGGCTCTCTTTGTGGTCTTTCAATAACTAATTTTCTTTTTTATATTGTTGATTTTTCAAAGTACATACTTAACACATTTTTCCCCTTCATTTTGATCCCCAGTGCAATGCAAACTTCATACAAGTTTTGACATGGTGATCCTCTACAGATAGTTATAATAAGTTATGATGAGTGCCTAATGACAGCGTGTTTTCCACGACAGCCGTGTGTGTGAAAATGTCATGTTGCTTTAATATTCTGTAATGCCAATGACACATTATGTCCACATTCGATCCCACCTGGTCCTGTGCGGTATAACTGCACAGAGATGGTTCTCCCTGAGTTACCTTAGTGCCCTACTGACCCCGCCTCTTATCTTCAAAGCATAAAAACACACATAGTGGATGCGCACACGGCGTGCTCACGTCAAAGCTGCCAGAGGAGTAGTGAATTAATTTGTGTGAGCCACTCCAACATTAGGAAGGTGTGTTGAAAGGTGTCTGCTCATGTTTCAAATTAAACGCGCTGCTGGTCAGCATTAGCACCTCGCCACCCGTCAGCAGCTGACACTTAGAGGCTGGGGGTGGGGAGCCCATCCGCCGCTCACACTGGAATAATTAGAACATGTCAGGAAGAATTAATTTCCTCATTTTTCAAAAGGATACACAGAAATTACCATGTTATTATATGACAGGGTCCCTGGGAGGATTGGATTAAATTTGATTTCTTGCGCAGCCCACACAACAAATTAAAGTCATAAATAAGATGGAAGGAAGCAAGGCACAGAGCATATGTTTACGGCAATGAGTGAAGCCAAGGGACCAGAAACAACTATCCTTTTCATTTCGTTTTATTTAAATCGGGCCGACGCCGTGTGTCTGAATGACAGCAGTTGCTAATGGGTCAAGATTAACACAGAGACCCACTGACTCGGAGTCGAAGCCAGTCAAACATTTAGTGTGCATATGGCATTAACAAATACAGAATGGTGCTGAAGTTGAAGATGAAATTGAATTATTGCATGTGAAGAGCACAGTTGTATTGGACACTTTTAGTCTTCATCTGAGCAATAATAACACGTAAAACAATCTTAGCTGAAGTACAAAATGGCCACCATTGCTCCGCTTCACCAATTTAGACTTGTTACCTTACTGTTACAGTTTAATAAGGGCTTGCTGTTAAGAGTTTTTAAACCCTTTCAAAATGGGCTGTCATTAGAGCTAGCACTCCCCTGGGCACTACAAACTTTAAATAATTTGCGAATCAATTAACTGGCTACTCTCAACGCAACAGGGATTTCACACTCCAGGGTCGTGGTGCATTATCCGTGTGAGACGATTCATGGCGTTTTGGGAGAAAAGTTCATGGTTGAAATCATTAATTCATTTTGCTGGACTTTAGTTATGCATTACTTTATACAGCTGGGGTAGCAGGGAAATTAATGGCATGTTCTTCAGTCCTGTTTTCAGTCTTTTAAGCAATTTGGTGAAACGCTGCCCTTTAACACAAGCCGTATCTATATTAGTTATCTGTATTAGTTATTAGATTATAAAATCAATCAATCAAACACTTTAAACATCACTGTTAATGTTGAACACATATCTTTTTTCTTCAAGAAGAATGCATAAATGAAATCAAATCTAAAAAAAAATATATTGTATTTATAGTAGCGCAGCAGTTAGTGCTCGTGCTTCACAGCCAAAAGGTCCGGGTTGGATTCCCACCTGGACAGGGTCTTTCTGTGCGGAGTTTGCATGTTCTCCTCGTGTCTGTGTAGGATTCCTCCGGGAACTCCGGTTTCCCCTACCACTAAAAACATGTACAATAGGCCAGGATGAATGATGTGTGTGTGTGAATGCATGGTGGTCGTCAGAGGGAGATGTGTGCAGTCGCGACGGCGTTTCTGTCAGTCTCCCCCAGGGGAAACTGAACACCACCGAGTATGGAGTGAATGTACAAATTGTCTCATGTAAAGCGCTTTGTGACTATGTCTGTGAACTATGTAAATAAAGTTCTTCTTCTTCTTTATATTTTGAAATCAACAGCGTAATGTTTTTTAAATCATCATCACTGCATGGTTTTAAATTATATATTTATATTAAACCTTGTGGTTGTTCATTATTGTCAGACAACAGTAAATTCATTATTGTCAGACAACAGTAAATTCAATGTTGGCAAAAACAACTCATGGACAGCTTCCAGCATCAGCTCAAGAAAAGCTCAAATTGTAACAAATCTATTATCATCCTGATTATTTTACTTTATGTGTGTCTGGAGGATTCATGAGGAGTTGCCTGGCTGTGACCTGTGAGGCTGCATGCTGTGGACAGGTGCCTGATGAGCAGTTTTATATGAAAGGTCATAATTACACAATGGCAAACGGCCATCAACTTTGGGTACACACAATATTCATCTCTTTTTAACCACATTAATATACTGTATCTCTGAAGATAGTTCCACTGACATTTACAAAAATAAAGTATATACCCTGATATTTTTCTCTATTTGTCAAATATCACACAACTTTAAAAGGCAGAGCTAAGATTGTTGAAGTTGCACCTGATTGATTAAGCAACACACATTTTATACCTTTTATAATACACTTCTTATATGTTTTACTTCTCCCCCTATACTTTAAGAAAAAACGTGTATGACTATCATATTCATAAATGCAAATCACAGCAACAAAATGGCATTTTAAAGTGCGGTGTTGAAAAGGTGCGTCTAACTCTAAGCCTATGTAATGGTCTAATTGTGCATACAATGTGAGCCTAAGCATTTGTCCACTTGAATTGGTGCAGGTGTTCAGAGTGGGTGAGGACAGCAGGGGTGTGCAACACATGTGGCAAGACAGAAACAGCTGAAGGAGCAAATTGATACTTACAAAAACTGAAAGACTCAATCCCCAGCTTCCAGCGATCACTGGTCGGTCGAGTGTGAATTCATGAAAGTGACCTAAGCACAGACACACACACAAAAAAGAGTAATAAGAGCCAGTTTATTGATGCAAAATATATTCAGGAGCCGTTCACACTGTTAAAGGCAATTGGGCAAAATTACCAGACTGAAAATATAAAAGCAAAGCAGGTCTGACAGTGACTGATGATCAAGGGTTATAGTAAACCAACTCACAGCAAAGTCCACACAGCTGTCCCCAATAGAAATGTTTAAAATCGCATTACCATTACTATGTGCCATCGATTATCACCCAGCAGGCTTTCTTTTGGCTTATTATGGAATGGAATGTACACTCAAAATGTCATTATAATGCACAATGTGGAAACTGGCATTGCATTCAATATAATGAAACAACACAGTGACTAAATATACGGTGGGCTTCATCCACGCTCATTTTCGCACATTGTTTTTCCACAATACGCTTGGATCTCATTACAAGATGATTTATGCAATTAGTCCACCTCAGCACTGTCAATTAAACAGGGCCAGGGGTTTTTTAGGGTCACGCTTAACTGATCTGTAACTAATTTGCAGCGCCTCCGTCTGTGTAAAGCCAAAGTGCCACCACCAAGCTACAAAGACATGCACAACTGTATTGTAGTCCAGACACCAGAGTGGAGAGGACTGAGTGAACAAGTCATGGAAAGGCCAGTGGGGTTCGTGGTCGTCTGGAGGGGGGGGGGGTGACAATGGGCAAATAGGACCCCAGAGACTCAAGGCAAAGGAAGGCTCTTACACTGAATGCACAATTATTCCCCAAAACGCCTATACATTACTGACTAGTACTACTACAATATTCAATGATACAAACTAAATATTTCTTTGTATTTCTTCTGGCTCAACACATATATTTTCCAAAAGGTTGAATCTTTGCCTGATACTATTTGTGGAGCTTGTAAACATCAAGCATATTTGTGCAGTTTAAGTTTGACAAAAATGAAAGAGACAATGAGGCAATGACTAAATGACTGGCAAAAGCTTATTCCCATCACACATAGGAGAACATTAAAAACAATTGAACAAAAATTATGCAAAATATCAAGGGAACATAGAACACAAAAACACCATTTCAGTGGCAGCATAACTGGAGATGTTGTATCTTATAGACACAAGAATCCAGAGAGAGTGCAATCAAAGAGCGAGGTCAGAGAGGTCATGACCACCTGTGGCAGCTCTGTCAAAGAGAGCCCTTATTTGAGGATCATCCCACTACACAATCACACACGCACACACACACAAACGCATGCACGTGATGTAAAGTATGCACAAAATAGGCTCGTGACAAAAGCTTTAGATGTTGTTATTTAGTCAGTTGAAAAATATTTACTGGTCCAGGTCTCCCGCACCATGAAGGCTATTTTGAAACCAGCCTCATTTCCGAGAATGGTCTACAATATGATGGGAGCGCTGCTTTATTTCCTGTTTCAGTTTCCCTCTATTTCTGAGAGAGTTGTCTTTCAGGAAACATGTGGCAGCCATTCTGTATCATGCAATCAAATAAATCAGCACACAGACACTTACATACTCTCTATTATTTCAATGCAACATTCATACTGGGAGCGACGTGAATCATGGCTCTAGTCAGAAGCGCTTGTGTAGAGCCCGAAAGACGCGATGCAAGTCCAAACTTGCACTTCAGTTTGGAATTTGTCCAGATCTGCAACATGTAAAAAATCTCCTTCCATTCCTCTATTCTGTCCCAAATCCTCTCTCCCTTTGCGATCAAACATGCTAAAGTAGGAATTCTGCAGAGTTGGTTATTTGGACAATAGAAGTAATCTATGCCATCAGCCGCCGCTTGTACCTGGATGCTGAGTGGTTATCTCTGCAGCAGCAGCCTGGTCTGAGCTGTCCGGGATGCAGCAGGCAGACTGTCAGAGCAGTCCCACAGGAAATAGGAGAAATGGGCTGAGGGCTGATTTGGTCTGACGTGTGAACCGCGGAAAAACTTGGGGAAGTCACTCATCACTTGTGATTGTATGTTAAATGCCTTTTGATCTGAAGGTAATGCTGAAGGCAGCTCGTATGAAATATGAAACTAGGGCTGGGCAATGTGCCAAAAAATATTGATGATCTCCATTGAATTTTTGATTCTATTTATTTATTTATTTTCATATTAAAGACATATAAATTATGGCGTTAGACGTTTTATATAAATCTCAGCTCCAACAAAATATGAATGCTTTCAACTGCAGTACAGTCAACACAAAAATCTTCCATGGTCTGCCCCAAGCTCCAAGCCAAAATAAAGTGCGTGACAGCTCATATCAATAGTCACATAAACTGCTTCAAAAAATATATAACTACACATTGTTGCTTCAAGATATTATTTTTCTACTTTTGTACTTTTCGAAAATTCATTTGCAAAAACGAATCATAAAATAAATCATCCCTAAATAGACTGAATAGACAGCATAAGATGACAAGACCAGTTTTTACCAGTCATCATTCACCAGTTTTTACCATCATTCTTTCAGTCCGTTTCCTTTTCCGTGTCAGTGAGTGTATGCATTGAGAAAAGAGTTTGAAAACAAGGTAATGTGTTTATATTGGCCGGTCCATCTTCTAGTTTACTGTGCGGTGGCGTTTCTCCCTCTTATCGCCTGGTCCTCGTGGGGCACTTTAGCCCCTCAAATCCTGTTCACCACATACTGGTTTTAGAATCTGTGAAATGAGTGCTAGAGAAGCATGGCCACAATGTCTGCTGTGTTGCCACTGGACTCAAATGGGCTTGGTGCTTTTTGTCCAGGGAGATGCATAAATGGAAGTTTTTAACACCTCAAAGGAGCTGGGCCATTGTGGAGCCACACTAGCACAGGCTGCAGTCTCCCAAGGAGCCAGACACACTGAGTGCAGCCGGACAAAGAGCTGGAGGAGCGAATCAGCAGGGGCATCACTCTCTCTCACTCTCATCCACAGACACCTATAGCTGCACATGCAACACAACAACAGTACTCAGGTTAGACCTGCAACATATGTCTGTCAAACCATCAAAGGATATTGTTGGGTCTTTAATAATAGAATAAACAAGCTAACTTGACTTCTCATTTGTTTCATCTCTTTTTGCGCAACACAGCAGCTAAAGATGAAAAATAAAGTTGTCTGCAACAACAGCCCATATAAAACAAACCATAATAAAAAACAAATAAGAAGCCATTTGAATATAAAGTGTGCATTTCCACAGTTAAATACAGCATGCAGTAGCCCACTGTAAATAGATTCATATGAGAGTAACGCAGCCTGGATAGACAAGACAAATACAACCGTTTCCTTGTTATTGATTTCACTTCCACTGTTTGAAAATAATTTCCTCATTTCCATCCCAATTTTCCTCATTGAAATTCTTGTTTTATTTCTGAGGACAGCCAAACAGCTGGCATTTACAATCAGCCTTTATGCTGTTTAGATGTCTACAATAAGCATTTAGATGCAAATATAGCCTTGTACAAAGAACATGCAACTTCTGACAGAGGCAACATAATCAACCTGCAATTGTCTCCAGACTCCAAGTGCTTCAATGACAAGGCCAGAGCTGTGAGCATCTGTATTCAAATCACTGCCTATTTCAGACCAGTTTACGGTGGGTATATTCCTACAGCACTGCTCTGCAAATCAATCACATGGTGAATTAAACGAGAAAGAAAATAACTGATCCATAAATGATCAGGTTACAACAAGGCATTGGTGCCCACAAATTATTCTGTGTTTTTCCTGTTTGTGAGGAGGCAGAGCATGGCAGCATTGGCTCAGCAAAAGACTATTCTAGTTTGATACAACACAAAGCTGCCAATGAAGAATATTTAACAGTTGATGGATCTACTAATTACAAGATAAACATATTATTAATTTTAGCCAGATAACTGATAACTGATGAGTAGCAGACAAGGGCCATGCTGTTGTCTCAGGTGCAAATGTGATGTCACCACCTGCCGTACCTACGAACCACACGAGTGTTGAGCCATTGTAACAATTAACATTCTAACCTCTGATTTTCCTTTTATTTACTGTTGTGCAGGTCATTTGTCTTTTTTGAAACCTACAATTAACAGTAGCTTTTGCAAATGCAAATGAGTCCATTTAGAGGGAGGGAAAATGATCAGTTTGAGAATATTTCTGCCTTCTTAATTTTCTAAAGAGGGAAATGATTTAAACGGAGGACACAAATCTCCAGTGACATGGCAGGAACTCTGCACCGTTTGCGTCTCTGGCCCCTCCCTCTCTCATCTCACTGCCCCCTCCTCCTTCAGCGCCTCGTTCACCTCTCCCCTCGCTTTGACCGGCCGTGGAGCGCTCAGACTGAACACAGAGCCTGACTTCAGTCCGCCTGGACCCTCACAGGAAACAAATGTAGTGTTTGAGCCACTGATCACTGCTCTAATTGAGTTTAACACTCCTTATCTGGATTAAAAAAGAGCCTTTGAAATGAAAGGTCAAATTACCTCTACCGTCAGGCAATAAATACAGTAAGTCAAACAAGGTAAGAGGTTCCTGCCAAGCATATGTTAGTGGCAAATTTAATTAGTAGGGAAACAGAAGGCTCTTTATAAGACACTCTCCTGATCTTTACAAAGCAGTGTGGGATTCTCAACGACAAAGATCCATAGAAGCTATTCAGTTTCCACGTATTGATACCTTTTATGCATTCATATGTTTAACACATACATTTAATTACTTCTTTTATATAAATACAAGGCAGTTAAACAAGCATTTGTCTCAAAGTTTCAGACCTAGTGTTCACAAGCAATTAGTCTGGACAGGTGTATTGAATCGTCGAGTTTTTCCATTATGTAGTGTATCCATAGAGCCATTGTGAAGTTGTGAACTGGGGGCAGTACAAGAAGAGGAAATGGGCCTTGGTCTGGACTGGAACAGAAGAAGGTGACTGAGCAAAGTATAAGACAACAGTGCCGTAAAGCCGGGCTCCTACAATGTGCCCTTTGTGACATAATGCTCACTGCGCCACAAATCGTGGAAAATAGTCTAAAATTTACTGCTATGGATATCCAGCAATAACAAGTGACATCACAACCTGAACTACACTATATCCCGGGTTTCAGCCTAATTTTTACATTAAGCTAAGGATAAGGGGGGTAAGAAAAACATCGTTATTCTCTGTTCCCATCATGCCATGGGAGCCCATTACAGCATGGCACAAGGAGCACTAAAGTTTGAGGCACCACACAAAGACACATTTCTGACTTTAGCATTAGGCCAGATTATAGCATGACAGTGATTATTTAGCTCCTCCTGTGTGCAAGCTTGTAAGACATGTGTTATTAGTTGTTTGAAAAAACGTTCTTCTATGATTCTGATCAAGTAAACAAAGACTTGAACCAAGAAAAAGAGCGCTCCATTCATGAACACTAATCAACACAAAGCACATAGGTATATGTTGGATTGCTTTAAAATATACAAAGGAACTTTTAGCACTTCATTGGGACAAACTGAATATAAACACATTAAAAAATGATGACTGGAATGTAACATTGATCAAGTAAAGAAATGAAAACTCTTACATAAACAAGCTCTAGAAGACGGTTCAGATATTTAAAAATCTAAGATAAGATACACAAAGAAGAAGCATAGACAAAAATGATGTGACATTTAGTGCACTACAAAAATGCTGCAGCTGTTCAATTCTAAAAAAGAGAAATAGTATTTTGTGTGAACATGTGTGCAGTGCATGTGCAGGCCTGGCTCCACAACAGCACCTTAAACATGGTTTGGGCAGACACCAGCCCAACAGTAAAATGTTGAAATTGGAAAAAATATTGGCCTTCTTTCTGTTGAATGGCCAGGAGATAAGCACCCCATAGCAATGAAGCCAGTGGAGTTTAAGCTTATTATGAATACCTCTCCGAGCGCGGAGGCATGTACTGTAGAAATCAAAGAGGGTAATAGGCAGGTAAGCCAGTGTCATTTTAAGGAGGAAGTCAGTTGTGAAATTGTAAAATCACAAGGCTCTGCTGACAATCTCCTGCCTTCAGAACACTCCCATAAATGATTTCTAATGGCAGCGGCTATCTCAAAGCTGTATCAAAGAAAGTTTAAAAGTTTGAGAGGCAAAAAAGAAAATCTAATGCTAATCTCTCCATTGAAGGAGAGTAATAATAGCAAGTCCATTTTTCTCTGTGATCATACAGCGACTTGCCTCACAAAAATGTGTGATTCTTCACTCCGGCCATAAGCCGCTAAAGCAGACCTAACTTTGCACAACATTCCTCCAGATTTCATGATCAATTGACTGAGAGTGTTGTAAAATGATGCTTAGAGATCACAAACAGTCCCAACACTTTCTCGCTTCTCTATCTGAATATTCATCCATATTTCCACATCATCTACAGGTCTCCTAATCACACACACTTCCCGTTTAATCACTGGCTTCTAATTAGGTTCTAATAAACTATTTTGCCATCCTCTTGGAGCGCCACTGTGTCACTCAGACATCAAACCATGAAATACTATATTAAGGGCCTGTCAAGCTCAAAGAAAAGCTCCTCCATCAGCGCTGATACAGATACTGCAGGCACACCCTCTTACACTAATTGAAATTATCGAAAGCCTCGCTTACATGTGACACTTGGCCATGTCTAAAGCATGGCCAGAAGAACAGCAGTCAAAAGCACAGGGGCTGCGCCAGGGCTGAGGCTCTACTGGTTTTCTCTGATGTTGGGTAATTGTTTAAACCTGAGTGGATATGGCACTGGGCCTCATGCTGCCTGCTCTGCCAAGACGGAGAGAAAAAAACACTCGCACTCGCACTTTTCTCCTCTGTTTCTTCCATTCTAATTCAGTCCAACATGAGCTTCACAAAAGCCTCAATGATTCCATGTTCATCTTGGAGAACCACGGTGGTATGGTGATCACTGACCACAAGTTGATAATGATGACTGTTTAATTAGAAGCCTTTCTTTGGCCTGGCCACAGCCCAAACTCCTCCACCCTGCAGATGGTAACCAATAAATTTAGCTTTGCTGAGTATGAGGAGGAACACTGTACCTCCCAGTTTACCCTCAGTCCTACTCCCCAAACCAAGGACGGAGAGCTTTTCTCTGCTCTCTAACAAAACATAGGCTGCAGCACCACAGCCTACGTTTATATACATCATGGAGCCTCCACCAACAACCCCACACAGAAACATGTGTTTTAAAGAAACAACTACACTTCTGAGGAAAGAAAAAAAAAGGCTACGGATGTTGTGTTTTAGTTTATATCTCTGGGTGCAAAGAATAATTATCTGAACTTGATTTAGTAACAGGATGGCCACATAAGAATGATATGGCTTGGGTGGTCAAACTATAGCTAAGGATGAAAATCACAAACACAATGGTGAAAAAAGAGGAGCATAAACCTCATAAACATAAAAGAAGACATTACCCAGATTCTCTAAAAGGCTCTCGTGAAAACATCTTCTTTGACAGATTGTCGTTTTTTTCTTTTTTTAATATAAAATAATACTATTACTATTACTATTTCTTTCCACTGTCTCGAGAGATGAGTAGTGGCAGGATAGCCCCTCCTCCTCTGGTGCCTCCTGTCAATCAAAGTGCCAGGCTCTAAACTGCACCACGCTCAGTGTCCTGCCTGTGGAAGTGGGAGTGCGCGTGTGTTTATTGTATGTGGGCATGCGGCGTGTGCCAGCAATATCCCCCCCCAGATTGTCATTGGAGGCTCATGGGAAATTCACAGCACGGGCCAAACCCACAAGGCGTTCTCTATCATTTCAGTAGATTTCTCTTTTTTATTCCATTCAAGAAAGTGATTATCACAGTCACTTCACTTTTTGCTTTTATGCTTCAAGCTCTGGGTCGGGCGCTATGGGCTTCCCTCAATACTGCGCCACTTAAAAGTGCAGCTGTGCAAGTTACAAAGTGTAATTTTAGACGGCAAAGTGTTCTCCACTTCATTCAACAATTGGTTCTTCTTTTATCATTTTTATTGCAAAATAACAATAATTTATTGAAATAGATGTTTTGGGAAAGCTGTACTAGTATCCAGAACTCGAGAAATGCAATAAAATACAAGTGATCAGATGGGACATACTGTATTTCTCAGCATAACCAGTTCGAAGAGAAATAAAATATAGGCATCAGTCTTTAATTAATCTCATCCACAGTAATCCATCTTTTATTAAATGAATAAAGACGTGGGTCGGGAGCACCATCTAAGGCTGTGAGATTTCTGATGTAAATTTAAGCATTAACAGCTAAATATATCTAGTTCTACACTGGACACACACACCACTGTTCAAGTCTATTTAACTTTATATTGGTTCAAGGGATTTTTTTTTTTTTTTTAAACCAATGATAGGCTTACACCATGGCAGTAGCAGGTCCATAGGGAGGCCTGATCTAGACACAATGGACAGATCACAAGAGAATAGTTACGATGATTGTGGATGAGCAGTGAAAAGCCCAGAGCGAAGCACTAATCTCTTCTCCCTTGTTCATTCACAAGACACACTGTCAATGAACAGAGCGAGCTTCGGGAAAACTCAAGTGTCCAACAATAGCACCAAAGAGGGCAGGGTCGATTTTTACTCATAAGTACGTGGTAATCTACTTCTCTCTGACCTAATTTGTACTTTTGTTAAAAGTGATAGTAAGTAGTAATAATGATTTGAAAAAAAGGGAAAATACTGATTGATTTTTAAATAGTTTAGAGTCTAATGACCAAATACCGATATACATATTTATTTCCTTTAAATCCGGTCTGTGACACCTGCCCTCTTTCCTCAATCTTAGTCCATGTGCAGCGTGTTAGTGTGCCTGTGTGTGTGTGAGCCTATGTGTGTGTGTGTGTGTGTGTGTGTGTGTGTGTGTGTGTGCGCGTGTGGGGACTCCACAATCCAACACATATTAATTACTGCCCGACAGCGCTCTGTGTGCCTTTGATATGGTAATAATGCCAACCATCTTCACACAGCCACTGTACAAATCTTCATTCATAAGATTCATAAAAAACAATGAGGCAGACTAATTCCCGCACCTGATTACACTCCGGGACCTGTGTCAGAAGCACATGGCCACCAAGGCACTCCCAATTATTTTGACATATTAAAATGAGGCTTTAAAAATCAACAGAGGTTACTGCTTACCACACCGACACTGTTGCATTTTGAAGTCAGTGTTAATTATGCACTATTCAATGCAGTATAGAAAATGTCCAATTATTTTCTAAAAAAAAAAAAAAAAAATGTGGTATTAGACTGACTGATACAGATAAATGAGCCACTAAGGTTACTTGGGCAATTACTGACTCTCTGTGAAGACATGAATTTATATATCTATATTTTCTTTTTTTCATTAGCGAGCCCTTAAAGCTATACTGTTTCACCAACAGCAATCAGGCCCTGCCCTGTCGCTGCTCAGGAAGTGTTCACACACAGTGGTGCTATTTGTTACTGGCAATCTGTACTCAGTTCAAGTTTAGTCAGTGACGTTAGGGGCAGAGAAACTAAAATGCTAAAAATAAAAAACAAGGCTGTTCTCTCCTAATCACTGTCAAAAGCGATCACTGTTACAATCGCAAATACATTTCACCGAGAAAAACTGACCACAATTATGACAGAAGTGCATTTCAAAAGGTAACGTTTTGTCAGATTCAATGCTGACCCAACAAAACAATATAACCAGATGTTTCTCTCACACACCAGCATTACATGTCCCGCACATGTTGTCATTTACATCAAATCATAACTGATGAGCACTAAGCGATATGTCACAAACTGTGTCACCACCAACTCTTTTGGTATGACAGAGAAATGTATGTTGGCATGTGTCCATCAGTTTCGATCATTGTTGAAATATTCCACAGCAAATTAGATAACACTTAGACAGACAGATGTCACAACATGTGCCGCCACATTGATTATGTTGCCCGTCTGCCGCCCCCCTCCTCTACCTTTATACGGCCGGCTGTTGTTTACTCCTCACATCTTGTTTATCATCAGGTCTTAGACACTCCTCAACAACATGAAGAGCAGCTCACTAGTAGTACCCTGGTTCTGATTCTGCTTCAGCCTACAGCGACGCCACTTCAACCAAACAAGACACATAGAAATACAGAAATCTCTTGCTTCTGGGCTAAAATGAACACCCTGTGATCGTAACACAGCATATCAAGAAAACGATCTTACAATAAAACAATTAAAAGCATACCTCTTTGAAATGTTAGGAGGATTTTTTACACTTCGCGAAATCAATATCTGTTCCCCATTGCACGTATGAATGCGATGATGTCTTATGAAAACACTCGACAGTACATTTTTAAGACCGTCTTTTGGTCACCGGCTGTATGTGAACCACTGTGTGCAGCTATACTCAATGCTTCTGGAAAAGACTAAAACACACAATGAACTTATTGTTGTCCCACACACAGATACTCTTTCACTCATCTTTGCCTATTATACACGTTTTAAGTGTTTTAGTTAGACTGTTTCTGACATTGCTTTACATTATTGAAATCCTTGACTGTGCTCTGGACTTTGTGTTGACGCATTGCCTTAATAAAGATTAAAGATTAAAACAGGTTGTGTTTGGATGTGGCTGACAAGCACACTCTATGCAAAGATGAGATATTAGATAATGGACCACTGGGGCTGTCATGAGACAGATGAGGCGTAATGAGTTATTAAGACGGTGTTTTTGCTATACCAATACAACTTTATGGATAAACAAAGACAAAAGTTTTCAAAGTATTTGTTCATCATTTTGTGGCGCACACGCTTTTTATGCCTTCCTCTCATTGCTCTTATCCCCCTCTTTCTTTTCCCCTACAGCCGCTTTGATCCCACTAATTGCTGGCACATGAGCTTAGTTTAAACAAATCCTACCTGCAGAGATGAGGACAGTTAAAGGTTGCACAGAAGTAAATTTACTGTGTGACACCTAGTCTAAACAATTTAAAGTGCCTCTATCATGCACATTTTTCTTCCACTGAATAGATAGCTTTTTAACAAATAATAATTATAATTCAAGCCTTAATGTATACACACTGAGTAGCAGAGTTGCTTTTTTACAGCGCAGTAAACAGTGTTCTTGGACAGAAGCAGGATGTGTTTAGACAAGCGAGCCAGGTGGCTTCTCCACACATGCCAAAATGAAATAAAAAAGTGCTCAAATCTTTTTGAACTTACTGGTTCATGAGCGTCACAGAGTCGGTATCTTGTACTGGGGACCAGGTGGGAAATGCTGTCTTTCTCAAATCTTGCGAGAAAAATGTTCAAGCCACTTCCACAGATCCAGTCCTTGAAGACACAGAGAATAAGAAAATGTGCATTATTTATTTTGTTTATTGTGCCATTGTGTGGAATAAGAGGCCTACCTTCACATTGTGTTACTGTCTATAAAACACACTTTGTCAAATGTGAAGGGAAAATGGAAAACAAGACCTTATCAAGTAAAAGGATGAGGACAATAGAACAACAATAAGAAGTTGATTGAGAGACCGCGCAGAATAATATGTTGAATTTAGGTTAAACTCAGAATCAGAGGGCACTGGGGTAATGCCGCTTTTCACTTTCTGCTCTCTGCTTTCCTCTTTATTTCTGGTTGAGCAACAAACACACAGCGTCAGGTCAGAGACAAACTCCAGTGAGAGACAGAGCCGTGTGTAGCTGCCCCGGACAATGTGCTGAATGGGCAGTCTAATTATAAGTGTGCTATTTAGTCATGGGTACATTTGGTCTTACCTTATCAGGAGACCTGCGTTCACGGCTTCAGCAAAGAGCAACTGTACTACTCAACTACATACCACATGAAATAAACGCCCCGACGCGGCACGACACTCCACCGCTGCTTTTTCATTTCAATGTTTGGACAAGTTAGAGTGCAAAACATACCCCCCCTCCCTTTTTTTGGGGATGGCAATATCTGGATCACGGAAAGGGACGAATGTGAAATTGCCCTATTTAATTAATCACAGGCTAAATTCCTTCACAATGGCTTGAGATCAGCGTGACAAACGTCCAAAAAAAACTGTTAAAACGTTAGTCTACCTGTATATTAACTCTCGCGATAATTAGGCTTTAGCGTTGTTTAGTATAATGTGGTTTGCTCAAAAATGTGGGAGAAAAAAACTTTCTTTTACGCAATTACGCAATTGTAATAAATTAATATGAAGGGGGGGAATTTGTTTTAGCCATTTTGATTGAAACCGACCTTACATTTATTTGTCGCCTATATAGGCTACTGCGTAAACATAATTAAAAAGTATTAATTGTACTATTTGAAGGGCAATTATTATTTTTAGGTAATTGCCCAAAAACAATGCGCAAAGGCAGTAAAATAATGAGCCCGTATTGAGCTCATTTGCACTTGGCACACAGAGGGAAACTTGTGGCAAGCCGAGCAGAGCGCACTGCAACGGGCTTAAACGGGGAAACTGTTCAAGTGCATCTTCTCCTCTAAATGGACAAGCTTTTTGTTGCGATTGTTGAATTTAATTTATGGCTTATGCATTCTTTAAAGGTCAATTCCCCTGACCCCCGGGAGAAAGTTAAGGGAAGAGAAAATTCCCAGGCTGCGCAGGGGCCAACTGCTTCTCTCGTTTTGGAGGAAGACTAGAAAAGAAGTTGTTGTTGTTATGTGGAAGGAGAAAAAAAAGAGTGATGAGACGAGGAGATAAAGTTGCCCACTTCATAGGCAGCGATAGAAGCCCAATAACAGATCCGCGTGCGTCACTGTCAATGAATGGTACCCCTTTGTGGACACGAGTGAAACTGCTACCACAACATAACCGGACGAGTAAACATTTTCACTTATCGCACAGTACAAGTTGAAACTGCAATTAACGACGCTATATAAGAGAGTCTATTTTAACACGCGCTGCGGAGTGAACCCCACTGACAGCTGTTCGGACCGACAACAAAAGTTTACGCTATCCTTGTCCGGTGTCCGTTACCTGAACTGTTTAGCGACGCAATGCTGGATAAACGTTTTAAAATAAAAATAAAATCATTGGAAACAGTTTGTAAAGCGAATACTAAACCTATTATCTCCGCATCCGCGAGCTTTGGTCTAAATTTAGCGCGAGTGATGTTTTTCAGAGAGTCCGCTTCGGGGACAGCTCGCACCACTCTCGCTTCTCGTGCGAGCCTGTTATATGTTTGAAGCGCGCGCGGACAGAAAGTCAGAAATGAAAGTTGCAAATGTTACTTTTGAATAAACTGGACGTGGAAAAGTTTGCATGCCGTTGACTTTTGCCGTCATGAGCGAAAGCGCGTAATGCTCGGAACTCCCATTGACAGCGGGTTAATCAGTGTAAAGAGGTGGAGAAGTAGGCTATCAGCGTAAAGTATTGGGGAAAACGTGGTTGTTTACCTTGTTGGTCTCAGTCGTGGGTGTGCGTCCTTCCCTCCGCGCGTAAAGACTACGAAGACTTTGTAAAAGCAATCACTTGATTGTTTCTATTGAGCGAAAAAGGAAAAAAAAAACTTACGGGGCCATAAGAGGGGATCCCGTTGGCTCACTGACTGACTTGCCTATGTAAACTGCGTGCATGAGAACTGTCCAAACTACAACTACCTTTTGTTGTATCGCCTCTCGCTATCTCACTAGACAACTAAAAGATGGTGCGTAGAGCCGCTGTCAATCTTGACAATCAATGCGCGCAGCCATGTCGCAAGTATTCAAAGCATTTCCCGTCGTGCAACATCAGAAAGTGAGTGGCCAGAGAGCATTGATCTGAGGAAGGCAAAGAGGCAGGACTCCCCTCCTCCTCCCCCTCTGCCCACCCTCTCCTCACCCCCAAGACAAGAGAGCGAGAGGATAGAGAAAAGATACGTCTCTTTACTTTAGAAATGCCACTTACTCATCGCGAAAGTTCAGGAGAAGACTTCTTCTATATAAGGTGACAATTGCAATAATCTCTCGACGACGACGATCTCCCGTTACTGACCTGCTCAAACTTCAATGAAAGTGTTTCAAACAGTAAATACTCAGCTGCTGCTGCTGCTCGAGGAGATAATAAGAGCAGGTGAGAGACGCGCAGCAAGAGCCTAAAGAGTTTGAAACCTGTATGAACTTGTGCGACTGTGAACTCTGGATGCGCATCAATTAAACCAAACCAGGGTGCGAGATTATAAAAGTGCGCGCGGGTTATGTGACTTTTTAACACAACCGATTGATCCACATATTTTTTACAACCTAAAATGAAGAACTTTTTTGAGTCAATAAATTTAAAGACTTGTAAAAAATAATAATAATAATAAGTAGGCTAGTTTATTTTTACATTGACTTACCTAAGAAATTTTTCATGTTAAATAGCCCACATATTTTTGATGAAACGCGAGAGATGCAAATTCGTTAAGATATGGATAATGCAGAACACATTCATTTAATTATGCGTTATAATTCTTTTTGTTTAAATGTGTTAATATATCAAAGCAAGTGTTTCACATTGTTCTCCCTAAACAACATTTTTAGGCTATGTCCAACTTTTTTTTTTTTTTTTTTTAGTTTTTGGATGTCTTTTTTTTAAAAAGAAAGAAAAATACAGTTTTACGCACGGCTTTGCAGGGTGATATGAATCTCCCTCGTGAAGATTTATTCATACAATGTTCAAAGTAATTCGATACTATTTCAATATTTGCCCTTATATTAGAAAAGCGCCTGTATCTGATATTAAATCAAAGGTCCAACGGTTGACCCAGACGAGCCACCGGTGGAGAGCACTTGCCAAAACAGAAGGCTTCACAATGAAACAATTCTGTGCGCTGAATGAACATGTGCTTTAAATTAACAGCTGAAACCTGGAAGAGGCCCGGCGCGCGTCTAACCAACAATAAGTACATTGAGCCGCGTGCCTGGTGTCCTGAGCAGATACAGACACAAGCCACACAACAGAAGGGAAAGTTGTCACCAATAAATCTGGAGCCTTCAGTAACAGAGAGGTAACCAGGCAGGGAGATAAACAAGTCAACACTCAACAAACTTTCACATCAGATAATAAAGAGAAGAAAGTTACTTACAAAAAGAGGAGACAGCTGAAGGGAATTGTGATTGTTAACTGCAGATACACATAAAGCTAAAAGAGGGAGGAGAAGCAAGGAGAAAGAGGCAGAGAGGAAGGGTGGAGAGAGATGGGGAGAAAGGGTGGAGGGACAGGGAGAGAGAGCACCTACAATATGCCCATACAACACGCTTTCCCGTGCGCCCCGCTCTTTTGGCTTTTCTCTCTCTACTCAAGGTGAAGTGGGCCACAGCGCACAAGCGAGCATCAAAAAATATTCAGGGAGAGTGCCAATCGCTTAATGTTGGTCCTCTTCAACTTCTCGTGCTTCTGTTGTAAAAGAAAAAGAAAAAAGATAAAGCATTCTGAAGTGAAACAAAAATGGAGAAAGATAGAACAGAAATTAAACTTTACCTGAACTCTTTACTCGGCCAGTCTTTATATCGTCCTACATATGCAGTAATGATTCATGTTGGATCTCTCTCCGCTAATGATACTTTTTTTTCTCTTCTGTCGGCATGTCGTAAGGCAAAATCTGACAGTTGTTTCTGAGCGTTGGCTCTTTCAAAAGCGCAGTTTTCTTTCACCTTTTCCAACGAAGACGAGCTGTTTTGCGTGTCCCTTACGCCACCTTTTGGCCAACATTGTAATAGCAAACAGTAGTGCATTGAAAAACTAACCGCACGACAATGCACAAACAAAACATGCACATTTAATTTAATGGATTGAGTTTATTACCAACTGACCCATGAAAATAATTTGACACTAATTTGTTGTTTTTTATTTATTTGTATTTGTTTATTGTTATAATAGCTATTAGGGAATGTTATCGTCCAGAATGGCTTTTTCTGAACAGGTGCCACGCCGTGTATCTCTAGAAACAAATGAGTGACTGCATTTGAACCAGAGCTGGTAACGGGTTCCTCGTTATAGCACTGAGGATATGGGGCATGAAGCCAGTGAGCAGAAGACAGTCCAACTTGTTGGGGGGTATAAGGCAGAGGCATTTGCATACCCTGTGAGTCTTTGATGCATGTTGAAATTCCAGTCTAGCGCATAAATATTTGAAAAGGAGAGTGCATAAAAATCAACATTTTTGTTACATTAAATTAACATGTGTTCTTCTCCTGTTCTGAATGCTTAATTACACCACGCCATTCATTGGGTGAACGCCAGGGGGGCACAGCTTATATTATAATGGAGCAGAGGGGCTTATAGGAAGGTGTGCAGAGCTGAATCATGATGGAGACATTTCATTTTCGCATCAGCAATAAGCAAAAAACATAAAAAAGAATTGCCACTTTGTTGTGAAGAGCCCATCATGCACAAGAACATTTTCTACACATTTTTAAAATCAGAGGTCATGATGTTTTTTCTTGGGAAGTGATAAAAAGAAATTCAAAGAAAAGTAAAGTGAAATTTAACTCTCATTGATGATAAACACAGTGAGGTTTGACATTGCCTCCATGCACTTATAAACATACACAAAAGGACTGTAGTCATTACTGAATGCAAGTTATGCAATTAACTTCAATAGTATTTACATACATGCAAATCATTCTCTCCCACTTGGACTTGCAAAGTGGGGCGCTCTGTTCTCATTACTTGACCCAAATCTCAGACTTGTAACTCTGGATTTCATCAAAGTTTAGTCAGGATCTAATATTTCCTTTCAAGTGAACACAGAACCACTGATTAGTCGTGTTGGAATAAGGAGTGCAACATGCCAATTCTAATTATATACTTATCAGGAACATCGCTACATGGCCCCTGCCAACAGCATACAAATATTAACTGCATGGGACAGACACTTGAGTGCAATGTACAGGAGCTTAACCTTCTGTCTGCTTAAAACATTCTCGATTCTAATCCACAAGATCCTTCATAATCCACGATTTGTGCGTCTGTATGGCTAATTATTCTGATCTAAGAATGTCAGTGTGATGGAATAGGAGCACAATCTCTGAATTCAGAAATGGGACATATTATTGTTTCCTCCAAATGAATTATTCAAGCTTCAACCAATGACATCCACTAAACTAGATCCAGTTGGAGTGACTGCCTGAATTAGGAGAAACTGCTTGTTATACACAGTAAAAATCCTACAAGATCCACACAATATGAACAACATGGGGGGAGATAGGCATTTCAGTGAACTCACACAAGTTTTGTTTCAGTAGCTGTGGAAAGGGCTAAATACAGATGTGCTTTGTGTTTGCAATGGGACTAAAGTGAAAGCCCAGGGGCATTTAGTCATTTACAAAGCATTCACTTTTATGTACAAAAGCCCAGCTCACTGAGGTATTGTAAAAGTGGTGTTAACATATTTATTTTATGTAATAGAGGCACTGAATGATTCATAATGAGGAACTGTGTTTTCTCTATTGTGCAATTTAAACAGTTTCTCTTGCAATTAATATTAAGCTATTCTATTTTCGCCGCATCTCCCATATCACAAAAAGCCTTTGTTTGGTAACAGCAAATAATAAAGTCAGCGCGTGCTTCAGAGCAGCCCCGACTTCTTTATTCTTTTTATAGCAGCTCACTGGGAAGACTATTCACTGATTCAGTGAATACCTCCTAAATTATTCAACAAATCACCATTCCATTTCTTACATATTAAAAAATGTAGTGTGCGTGGAGCTTTAAGATGATAAAACAGCATAAAGTACTGTTTTAAAATCAAAGCACCTATTGCATTGGGCTTCCTTGGCTTTGTGTTTGTACAATTGGAGTACAATCCGGATCCCCACAGTGTGCAAAGGAGGCCCCGGCCGTCTTCACTCCATTCTAATCCTCAGACGTTCGCCGCCAAAATCAGTACTATTATTTATGTGATGGAAATAGGTATGACTGGGAATCATTGTACCAGGAGAGGAGGAAGAGTCTTACAAAAGAACTACTCGTCACAATGTATGTGTCTGGGCTTGAATTTCAGTTTGAACCCACAAGTTTGATTTTAAATAAACATATATATATGTGTATGATAACACAAATGTTAATTTGCTTTACTGTGGAAGAATCTCTCAATCTGTGTTTTTCACCAGTCAGTATCATCAGCATGCCTTCCACTTGCTAAAAAGCATTTCTGAAGCCAGTAGGTATTTAGTATTTAGCCTTAATGCGGGAGGCCTTGATTGCCTTTAACAGAACAGGACACAATTAGCATAATAGCCCCTCTCTCATTCTCTTTGAAGTCCGCAGCGTAGAATAGCAAATGTATATGATCCAGCAGCCAAACGTCAATACATGGAAATGCCACAATCCTCAGTGGAGGCCATGGGGGTGAGTTTTCTCTTCTGAGGGAGGAGGGAAAAAACATGCCCATTTTTGTTGCAGAATAAGCAGAAAGAGATGATGCGGTGGGCGATGTAGCCACCAGGGCCAGTGTGTGCGCTGTGGGGCCCCGGCTCCTGGAGGACACAAGGAGGCATAGAGAGGATGTGAGGGGGCCCATGTGGAGCACAGGGAGGTGCATCCCCTTCTCTCAGGTGTTTCAAAGCACACCAGGCCGCCAGCCAGGGAAAGTAATTACTCTCCAATTAAAGATAAAGATGTCACGCAGGAGGGCGTCACAAAACAACAGCAGCCCCACAGATGAGTAAAGGAAGTCAAGGCAACACCAGGAGTCAGTATCATCGCTCTCATGTCTCTTGTAACTACAATGCTGGTGCTTTTCTTTGTAAAACATAACCTCTTTTGAAAAGTTCAATACATGCTTTTCTCAAAGGCTTCTTTTACAATTGCAATGGAGACGCAGTTCAAGATTCAAAGATATGAATGCTGTACTTCAGAATCCCGAGTTATTAGTATCCACCTTCTTTCTTGGGTGAAAATACACGGAATTAAAAATGCCCTTTTGAGATGGAAAAAGCTTTGAACTTAAGACACATTTCAAGAAACTCCTTTTTTTGTATCGAAAGTTCACCTCCGTTGAGCCCACCATAGTTCGGCTTCTCTTTTTCACATAATAGAATGAAGTTTATTAGATCAAGGCAATCAATGCAGATGTTCAAAGAGAATTTCAGACCTATGATGAGTGCACATTTTGTTCTTGGCTTTGTGCATGATTTGAATGAAAATATGAATATCTTTCAAGGAGGTGAAACTGAGAATGATGTTTGCAGACGAGAGGTTAGAGGAAGTCACACAGTGAAGATGTTGATATTTTTAATATTCACATTCATATAAATGTCCATTGTGCGACTGCTCCCAGAAGCACAAAAAATTATGTTAAATGTTATTTTCAGTCCTAATATAAGCACAAAAAACAAAAAGTATCCCAGCAAGCTAAAAGGAGACTGGCAGTGCGGCAGTAGATACTGCACATACATGACATTTCAAGTGGTTCGGTGTAAAATAGTATCTAATAAAGAAAATAACTTTATGACATTTTTGTATCATTTGCTTCAAACATTCAGTACCTGGGAAACAAAGTTCAAAGTGAAGATCACACCGCATTTTAAAGCAATTCAGTCAAACGTGTAAAATATGAGACAAATTCCTCATCAGAATACAGTCATTCAAAGTGCAAGAACGTGTTGAAAATAGTTTTCATCATTAGAATAACACTTGTTAGGCATGTCCATAGTCAGTAAGCACAGCAGCTTCTACAGCCACTCTTCAGGGAAAAGTTACACACACTTTGAGTCTTCGTATAGCCTTCTTCTCTGCTTAGATATACGTCTTACTGCCAAACATCCACTTGTGTTGAAGATTAGTGGTTTGTTTGTTGAATAGCACCTCAGTGTCCAGAAATTGCTTGAGCTGCAGAGAAATAGACACAATAAAAGCAGATAATTAAAGAGACAAAATAATTATTCACAAGTTCAAAGTTGTCCCCATTACATTCAAGTTAACTTTTGTGTGTATATATATATTCTATTTATATACTAGTTTATTTGACAGGGAAAAAACACATTAATGAACATTTCTGTCTGTTACAACAATACAAAACATATAGAAAAAAGTTGTTATACAGTTGTTTAATATATGTATATAGTTCCCATTTATACACACAAAAGCACCAAAAACAAAACACATATATAAAAGGCATGCAGTCACAAGGGATTGAACAAAGCTTACAGATGGGCACAAATTGCTGTCATGCCACAACCACAAAGGCCTGATTCATGCACATCCCAAAACATTTTGTGACAAAGGGTTGTTCATTTGTTTAGGAAAACTCTGGGGTTTCCAGATTTTGATTTTTCCAAGAGCTTTTGAATGTAACTCATGAAACACAGTGGCGATACGAAAGTAAAACAGGTACAGACATTTGTCCCTGAAACATGCCTCTTAAAGCATGTGTCAATCAGGGGTAGAAGTCCTGCTCACGGCCCAAAGTGAATCACCACTTTCTACAAATGCCAGGGTTTTTCATGATATATAACCAAGAAACGTTATGCTTAATCTGCTTTAAATTGTACCTGCAGCATTTTGGATGCACTATTAGTTTCAGCAGAATGTTGAAGTTGGAACTTACCTGAATAACTATATTATTTGCCAATTGTTGCTAATAAAAACATTTAAATATTCACGCTGTAAAAAAAAAGGTAAATATAAACAAATTCAAAACTGTCCATCTTCACTATATTATGAATTTAATTTAATTTTGACTGGAATAGCAACCAAATAGCATTTGCATTTACTTCATCATTCTATTGCGATATTTAATGAAACAATTTCAACACAGTCTATTACATCATTTGTAAACAAAAATAATAAGCAATTGTTGTTGCTTTTTAATAGGACCAAAACAAAGCTCTAGGAAAACTATAAACTATAAACCTTTGAACTTGAATTTTGAAGTTACCAAGCGTTTTTATGTTTGAGGCTATTTGAGTAGAGCTTTTTCTCATACAAATGGAAAATCATGCAATAGCAATAATTTGTCGCTCGATTGTGCAGCCCTGCGGTTCATGTTGTACTGTATGTGCACCGAGCGTCTGTGAACAAGCAACTTAACTTGTCGTGGACCTATAAAGTTTTGCCCAAGTCTATTATGAATTTTGTGTATTTCTTCTCTGCAAAAAAGGAAAGCTACAGTTGGCTGTTGCCTTTGTACATTTGGAAAGGTGATGAGTGCAGGTTGTTCTCTGACTCCTCGCTGCCAGCCTGCAGATGGGGAGCTAATTGGTGCTGTGGAATGCAGCTGTGCCGAATGCTGAAGAGTCGAGGCGCTAAATCAAAGGTGTCTCTTTTGTTAATTATACACAATGCTACAAACAGCTATGTTCCTCTGAGCCCTTTCTTTTCTCAACTCCGCATAAATATTTTGGCAGTCAGACAAAAAAAGGGAAAGAGAGAAAAAAAAAGAACAATTTACACACTATTATCACAGTGGGATGAGTCGGCTGCCTACAGATGTTTGTTTTGATTTTAATGGGATACAGCAGAGCCGACCTCGACGCGATGCAACAGCCTCAGCAGATAGGTACGCATGCAGGGAGCGCTAATCCGCCACTTGTAGGGAAAGTGTCAGCACCATGCAGTTAGCCCTTACTTTATTTTAGACAAACGTGTAGTGTATCCCGTTGCTTATAGGAGAGGCAGGAGGCAGAGAGACGGGAGGGAGTGGAGGGAGTGGAGGAGGTGGAGGGGGTGAGGGCAGGGGAGGAGGCGTGGGGAGGTTAGACTCGGGTGGGACTGCACAGGACAGAGGGGAGAAAGGGTGACAACAAACGTTAGCAGACATTTTTCCCATTAGCATTGATGCATTCAGAACATGTTTGTAGAGGTCTAAACTACGTGTTTATTATGCGCTATAACTGAAATGATTGAAGCTTTTTGCTACTTGCCACCATTTAAACTGTGATTTCTATTCTATTCTATGGCAGCTTGATGTACAGCACTCAGATACAATCACTTGCCGTGTTTTGCGTATTGTAAGCACCGTGTTTTCTGGACTATAAATCGCTCCGGAGTATAAGAAGCTTTGAGAAACTTGGTAATAGAGGCTTGAAAAGTGCACCACAAGTGTAGGCTATTATTTCTATTATTCTATTCTATTAAGTCACACCAGCCAAAAATGCATAATGAAGAAGAAAAAAACATATAGGAGTCGCTCCGGAGTATAAGTCGCACCAGCCTTGGCAACAACCTGGGCATAATGGCACCGTTTCTCTCGGCAGCACGTTGTTCAAGCACCCATTTGCAAACTTGTTCCTCACGCTGTTGCCTAAAGCCCGCAATTAGCTTTTTTTGTTTTCCGTTTGCCGTAAGAGTAACCTCCGCTTTCCACCAGTCCTTTACAAGTTTCTCACTCTCTCCAAACTTTCTTTCTGCTGCTCGATCACCGTTTTTTTTTAAATCTTCAGTGGTACAGGAGTAGCAGATACTGGTACACAAGCCTAGAGCGCCCCCTAGCGGCTGTCATATAAATAAATAAATAAATAACAAGCATGTGAAATGATAGATTTTGATATATAAGTCGCACCTGAGCTTAAGTCGCACCTCCAAAAACTATGAAAAAAAGTTTGACATACTACGGAAAATACGGTAACACACAAATTGTGTACAAGACTGAATTAAAATAACCGTTAATAAGCTCAAATAGATTTCAAGGTAACAGAAACACAATGAGGAGAATCATGTGATATGCCTTTTTCTGTGCAAGATGCCCGATACTCACTTATTACATTCAGAGATACTCACCAATCAATAGGTTAAAACATATCGAACTAACAATCCTCGTGGTATTGTTGGCATTAGCTAATGTTCATATTTTTTCCTATAAAAGTTGGACCCAGTATAATAAGCTCACCAGTTCAATAGATACTGTACACGGGAGAAGCAGAAGAAACAAACTTTGGATGTAATTATAAAGAGGCTTATAAAATCTAGTCTTTCAAAGTAGTATATAAAAAGTCTGCTCAAAGTGTGTTTACGGTCTGAAGTGTTGGTGCCATTTTATCTTGTATTTTGCATGTTCATTAACAAAGCATCCGTATCAGGAAACATTCATCGCTCCAATTCAAATAACAAATATAAGTACTTAACATTTCAATGTCAGTCAGTTAACAACCTTACTTTGCTGTGATTTAGGCTTTTGACTTTTTAATAATACAAACAGTTCATCAACAGAATATAAAGTAATGAATGAAGGTCTGAAGAGGCCAACACAAAAGTTTGTTTATTTGGTTATTTTTTTTTTTTTGCAGGAAAATTAGAAATTCCTTTCAATGTTTGAACCAAGCAATTACAAAATCCTGAATTATTTAACTCTTTAGAATAACATATTCCACAATCTGGACTCTCACTATATACAGTAATTGCGGAGCTGCATATTTCTACTTTTATGCTGCTATTATTGAAGGGTCTCATGCATAATATTGTAAGAAAAACCCCTCTCTTTTATTTCAGGGATTTGAAAGCCTTACTGGAACACCAAAGGAGAGAAAAGTCATTGATTCAATCTCCACTGACAAGATGCCACCAGTTATATTCCCTGACATTTCTCAATGCTGGAAATAATGTTATAATTGTTGACTTTGCCTCGCTGTGCATATTAAGGCTGGGAGCGCACTGACAGCTTGAGCGTTACAGTGTGTGACAGGTACGTGTGCTACGGAGAGAGAGTGTGAGCGGCGCCCAAAGACAGACAATCTGAGGCAGCTCAAATGAAAATGAACTTGCCTGCCTTTGCCTGTGGAGTATGAAAGAGATGAAAAGTGAGCACAGTGTCTTTTATGCAGGTTCACAGCGAGATGTTCAAAGGAGCAAGTGATGGTATGCACAACGAGGAGAGTGGGGCTTGACTGGGTCATTGATCAGAACACAAAATGGCCCCATCAAGCGAATCCTCCCAAGTCTGAAAGATTTTACATGGATTGCAATTAGAGACGATCCAAGCTCCTAATAAGGAATAATGTTTGGTTATTAGGAAATGAACTGCCGTATTGCTTGACTCCGCACCTCACGCCTCTCTCATCTCTTACCCGATCAAGCACCCAACATTACTTAAAGGCTGCTTCCCGCTCTTTATACTGTCTTCAACCAGCGGGCTTGTCAATTTGATGATGTAGAAGTTTAACGGATGCTGCCGGTACCGCAACTTTTTTTCCCCTCTCTCTTTTGACACTCGACCATAAATGCATGTTGAACTTGAGCTTTACACCCATTTCCATAAATACACTGCTTTGTACAACGGTTGAATAAAAATAAATGATAATGGAAGCACAGTAGGTGACCAACCTGCAACCATTTTGCTCTTAAGTGAGGCCTCTGAGGCGAGTGCATAGGACATAGTGATGATCCGCTCCTGTTCTTGAAGAGCAGAGTCCAGAGTGTCCAGGCCCAGGTCCGGCTTGTCCACAGAGACAGCAGGAACCAAGTTCTGCACACTGTCCCAACACAAACAAAGAGCATTCATTTATGAATTTGTTATTTTAAAAGCTGTGAAATACTAATATTGATGACTAAAGGAGCTCAAAATTCCCTTCGTGGGTAATGCTTTAGAATACGGACCAGTAACTCCTAGGTAGTTACTGTGGCACATCCCTGGTACTTACAGAGATTTACCAGGCACTTACAGTGGTACGTTTAGGTAACTACAGTGGTACTTCATAGTGAACTTCAGTAGTAATTGCGAAATACTTAAAGTGGTAGTTTCTATGTAATAACAATCTAAGTACTAGATATGTACTGGTAAGTAATGGGTGCTTAGAATTGAAACTACCAGATACCTAAAGTGGTAGTTACTGGGTACTTTTATTGGTAATTCCTAGACACTCAGTGATATATAGTAAGAACTGGCATAAAAGATGATGACTTTATGAATTAAAAATACATAATAATTTCAATTTTGTATTGCTACAGTCTTTTCTGTGCTACTTATTTCATATTAATAATTAAGAAACTTGTTTCCTCTATGTTGTTTTATAGTCATATGATAACTAAATCATACATAATTTCTAGAAATGATCTCTGAATGTATCTAGAAGCATCACATTTTCTACCAAGGAAATGCTGCTGTAGTATCCTTGAAATAGCAGAATAAGTATCAAAGATGTATCACATAAGTACTAGTAATTATTACTGTAAGTACTACAGACTTACTGTATGTACCTAAAAGAACCACTAATATTACTTAAGATGTACCACATAATTAGTAAATACCACTGTAAGTGCCATGGACTTACCAGGCCGTATTCTAAAGCGTTACCAGTTTGGGTAATTTCAAGTAGAGCCGCAGATATATTTTACCTGGACTTTGCCAAAATGCTCTTTATGCGTTCGACTTTCCGATGTCGTTCCTCCACCTCCTCAGGACTCAGAGGCTCTTCAGGCTCGGACTCCACGTATCGTTCAGGGATCAGCACTTTCTGCGGCTTAGACAACTGCAGAAGAAACATAAATGTACGAATAAGTGACTGATACGTCGACCAATATAAGCTTGGTCTTTACCCCTAGCGTTTGGAATATTATGCAAAATTACAGGAGGGCAGCCCGAAAAAATACACACGCACACACAAAAATGGAACATCAAATGCTTAGCTAATTTTCATAATTTTTAAGAAAACCTTTGTAGCGGTCTAAACCTAATCTTATACAGGATTTGATCATTTCCTGAATAGTTGCATCTTTTGTGATCAGAGTGCAGTTAGTCATCCACACATGTCACAATGTCTTGATGGCTTCCCTTTATTTGTTCTGTCTACCTCACCAAATTCCCACCTCTTTGCTGAGGTCCAGATCATATTGTAGCGGCTCCAGGTCCACTTCGTGTGTGGGCGTGGCCGTGGACCTAAACGTCAGCCATTCATCCGAGTGGGACCTCGGTCTCTCCATGTGCTCAGGTGGACGCTCCTCTCCCTGGACGCTCCGCACCGACTCCTCCCCCTGAACTGCTCGCTCCAGTAGCTGCAAGTCAAAGTCCTGTTCTCTCTTCCACTGGACAAGGCACACAAGGAGAGGGAAAAAAAACACATTGTGAAAGTAATTACAGTATGCTGCCATCACCCCCATCACTTCGATACAAGAAAGTGAAGCTGATTTTTTCACACATTGTTTTCCAGTAATAAGCACTCTTGTTATCACCCAAATCCTGATTTTGTAAGTGGTAGAAATGGTGTTGGTGCGTGTGTTAAAGTGTCAAACACGGAAAAGGAGGGTGGGGCATGCATAGACATCGAGTATGCATGCTTTTTGACATGAAAAAAAATCACATCATGCTCCAAGTACAGAGAGAAGGACATAATTGAAACAGGACAGTACCCACACACCGAAGACAACGATAAAGATGCAAGAAATACTAATGTGACATACACCACACATCACCATAACATAAATAAAAACATGGCAATATGCGTTCCTTAGAAATTGTTTATTCATTTAAGGACATTCACATAACACTGGTGCTAGTAAATGGGAAAAAACAACACTGAGCCTTATTGTTTTTTGCTGCCTTGCATTGTTATGAAATGGAATCCACACATTGTCATTTATAAATTCCAACTTTTCTCACAAAAGTGCATGATCCTTACTGAACTGCAAAACACTTTTTAGATGAGTATACTTAGCTGGCATTGCTCAGTGAGTGTTTAAGTAGAACATGAGACGCACACGCCGACAAAATGACCAGTTAGTGACAGCACAGCGTTCGGTGAATGGTGGGTTTTAATACAAGACACATTAGTGATTAATGAGAAAGTAAAAATCAACAAAAAACAGTGCTATGAGAAAGCGTAAAGATCAGTTAGGATTAGTGAGTGAAGTGTCAGGTGGACCATCAGATTTACAGAAAATAAGGGGGAAGATGTAGAAGCAGAGGCACTAAAGGCATCATCGAGACACATATAATTAGCTCGTTTCATGGTTTAGATGTTATAAAAAACATATTTCACAATCCATAATTACAGTGCAACATGTAAAAGCCGTAACACCAAGTCTTGAAGCGTTTTAGCTGATTTCTGTGCTGCACTTTCAAAACAAGCCAGTATTCTTGTTACCACTCAATTAGCGTCCCCCACTTCACCTTTTCATGCCCGAACACAGTAAAAAAAAACGTCAAACTACTCGGACCAAAGGCATGCATTAGTAGTTCTCCACTCGGTTGGTCGGTTTGCATGCATCAGAGTGTGGCGTGTGTTGTGGGGCTAATAACATACTGATCCCAGGTCTGCGGAGAGTGGGCGCAAGGAGGAGGCTGAAGAGCGCGAGGA